>NW_025335941.1:29981958-30129974 GCF_004798865.1 Varanus komodoensis
ATCTTTTGGCTTCCTATTTAGCATTCCAATCCCCCATGATGATAAGGACATAATTTTTTGGTGTTAATTCTAGAAGGTGTTGTAGGCCTTCATAGAACCGGTCAACTTTAGCCTCTTCAGCACCAGTGGTTGGGACATAGACTTGGACTACTGTGATGTTGAATGGTTTGCCTTGGATTCGAACTGAGATCATTCTGTCATTTTGGAGATTGTATCCCAGTACTGCTTTGCCTACTCTTTTATGGACTATGAAGGCTACTCCATTTCTTCTGAGGGATTCTTGCCCACAGTAGTATACTTGATGGTCATCTGAATTAAATTCACCCATCCCTGTCCATTTTAGTTCACTGATTCCTAAGATGTTGATGTTCAGTCTTGTCATCGCTTGTTTGACCACGTCCAGCTTACCTTGATTCATGGATCTTACATTCCAGGTTCCTATGGAATATAGATCTTTACAGCATTGGACTCTCCTCTCACCACCAGATACATCTGCAACTGGGTGTCCTTTCAGCTTTGACCCAGTAGCTTCATTCTTTCTGGTGCTACTTGTACTAGCCCTCTGCTCTTCCCCAGTAGCATATTGGACACCTTCCAACCTGAAGGGCTCATCTTCCAACGTCATATCTTTTTGCCTTTTGGTACTGTCCATTGGGTTTTCATGGCAAGGATACTGGAGTGGGTTGCCATTTCCTTTTCCAGTGGATCATGTTTTGTCAGAGCTCTCTGCTATGACCTTTCCATCTTGGGTGGCCCTGCACAGCATAGCTCATAGCTTCATTGAGCTACGCAAGCCCCTTCACCATGACAAGTCAATGATTCATTAAGGGGAAGAGAATGATAGCTCCCTACAATTACCTCAAAAGCTGGCACAGAAGAAGGAAAAGATCTCTTCTCACACATCTCTGAGTACAGGGTATGGAACAACAAATTAAACTACAGCATAGAATCAGCTAGACACCAGGAAAAGCTTCCTTACTGTCAGAGCAATATGACAGTGTAACCAGTTGCCAAGACAGGTTGCAGACTCTCCCACACTAGAGACATTCCAAGTAAAACTGGGCAGTCTTCTGTGTGGGATGGTGTAACTTGGTGTCCTGTACCAGCAAGGTGTTGACCCGCTGGCCTTCTTGGCTCCTTCCAACCCTAATATTCTATAAATGTAAACCTGTTTGCTAGGGGCAAGTAGTACATATGGCCCCTGAAGAAGCAGCAGAGTAGAAAAAGATGGCAGAGACTGCTTAAATATTATTAAGTCCATTATTGTGGGAGTTGTGACTCTAAAAGGAAGAAGCAGACCATAGATTGATTGATTGATCTTATAGATTACTTCAATAGTCCTACCAGACTCTCTAAGCAGTTCACATATGCTCTAATTGTTGCCCAGTATTAAGTATACTGCTTTAAAATGTTTATTTATTTGAATATCTTGTCTATTTTTGTTGAAACTGACACATATATACAAATGCATATAAAAATGACCCAGGAGAGGAGAGGAGAGGGATCTACTTTGCCTTTACTTTTTTCACCTGAAAGGTAGTAGTCTTTTGAGCTACCAACTCTGAAGATATCTGTTGGAGTCCACCACCATTGCTGCAGTGCCATTACACTTTATTGCCAGAATCTTATCAGGAGTGGACTATAAGGTTCTGTGCTTTTTCAGCCTGTGGAATGTGGGAGTCAATATGCACTCACACCCACCCAGCTGCTAGCTTTGGCAGGGAAGAAAACTGGCAGCTTCTCTGTAAGAGCCTAACAGAAGAGAAAGTAGTTTTAGCAGCTGTCACATAAGGGCAGATCGGAGACAATCTTTCTGAGCTGGTACCTCACTGAAAGACTGTAATCTCTGAACAGTTGTCTAGGAGGAAGGATTTTGCAGCCACACCTTCCCAGGCTGGTGGTCTTTGCTAGGAACTTTCTCATCTTCTCTGCCTGAAATCCTCTCTGACTGAGTTACCATTTGAGCCTCTTGAGGCCCTCTTAACAGGAACTGTCATTCCAAAAGTGTTTCTCAAAAGTGCTATTATTAAGAACTTGGCATTATTAGTACTGCTATGCCTTTCATAGACCGTGAATCCTTTCTTGCAATAGACTGTAGATCTTTATCATCAATAACTTGACATTTCCAGATGGCTTGGTCTGATCCTGACTCTTAGACTTTTCTATGGCAGGACTCATGGAGATAATAAGGAGGAAGACATATGGTGTGTGTGCATGACATGAAAAGTCATAGTGAAATCTTACCATGACTGTTTTGTCATCTGGACCCATTTCTAGAGTTCCTGTGTAGAAGAATTAGCTTTCTGAAACTATGCAGAGAATCAAAGGTTTCCATGCTTCATCTCCTTTTGGGTCTCACTGAACTTGTGTGTCCTGAATGAGAATGCCACAGTGTGTGTTTGAAGGGTCAGGTTTATGTCAATATCAATAAGCTGAGAGAGAAGGGGAATTATGCAAGATGTGTCCATGTTGAATCCCTAAACAAACCATGCCCTTTGAAAAGGCAGAATGCAATATCAATATATGGGGCACTGAAGGGGGGTCTGATAGGTGTGATATTGCTCAATGCATTGACATTGATGCGCCCATAGTTTCTCAATTAAAATTGGATTAATGCTTTCTTCCTTTGGCAAAGGTTTACTCTGAGAATATGCAAAAGGGGAAAAGCTTATCTAATGCAAATAGCAGAGTTGCTGGCCTCTGGCAGAAATTGATTAGGATGGGTTAAGACCAGAACACAAAACTGTACAAAGAAGAGGCCAGCAACCTCCACTGTATGGAGATACTATGGAAACACCAGAGTCCTTAATTAATATGTTCTCTCTGCCACATAAGCATTTTCATTCTTGCTACATGTTCTGGGAATTAATGTTCAAATAGCCAAGTATTTGCCCTGTTGTCAAGTGATTTGCAACCCTATATTCTACCCATCTTGAATTAAAGTGTCATTTAAACATGGTATTAGAAATATAATTTTCCAACTGCACTACAAATTTATCATGGAAACCCAGTGGATTGCAGATGATTTTGCAGTGCATATTCAGGATATAGGCTAGCTACTGCCTTAGTACTGCTCTGGGTGAACAGAAAGTGCACCCTTAAGCACACTTGCTTCTATGGTTGTGCATATTAGAAAATCACTAATGATCAGTGACTTTTTCTTTAGGAAATGGGTCCATAATTACTGATCCATTAGGGAATTTAGGGAACTTCCTTTTACAAAGCCCTTTCCACATCTAGCCCAATGCTATCCTCTTTCACTATGACTCTGGGTTCTTTCCCATTACCATTACCTGAAGCTAAGCAGGTCTGCGGCTGGCCTGAACTTGGAAGAGACACCACCTGGGAACATCAATGGGATTTCCACAATGGGAGAAAAGTGGGATATAAATATAATACATAGTCTATTGTTCCATGACATGTTATTGCTTTTCTGGTCTGCTCTGGTAGCCTTGTTACCTTAAGGGTGGGATAAAAGTATTTATGATATACATTGATAAATAAGCTCCAGTTATGCATCCTGAATCCTTCACATTCCAATACAGTATCATGACATTCTCCTGAACAGTTTGAAAATCACTGCATAGAGATACTGGTGTTCAAGAATTGCCTCGCCTGCCTTTCAATTTCCTTCTGTCACTAGCTCATTGCCCTCCTGACTCTAGTCTATCCATACTTGCAGGCCCAATCCTAAAAATGCTTATGAGAAAAAAATCCATCTGAATTCAACAAGATTTTTTTGCAGGTAACTGTGCATGAGAACAGAGGCTTAGTGAAAAAGCAGTGTTGAATTTTGAAGAAACTGTGCAGAGGCAAGATGAAGAATGGTGACATGGATTGATAAAGATTTTTCTTTGAGAGAAGGATTTTTTACTAGCATAACAAAAAGGCTTGGCTTGTTTCTTTCCTTCTGTTACTAGTAACTTTTCTCCCCTGCAATATGTTATAGGATATACAGATTGCCACCCTCAATCCACAAGGGCACAGTAAGCCATCAGTTGATGGCCAGCATGCTACACAGAGACTCATTTATGGAATCCTTCCCACTGGAGGCATTACACATCCAAGGAATCTGGCATATTACTGCAGCGGAAGGGTATAGTATGCAACTCAGCTTTGGGGGAAGCATGATGATTTCGAAAAAGGCCTGGCACACTTTGTGGGATGGAAAGATTAAGTAACTCAGGCATTCCTCTAAGCTGTAATTCTGATTTCCTATTGGGATCCTTTTGAAGATGGATCTCTGGTCTAGATTGCTTTTTATATGATTAATATATCTTTCTAGAGATGTAACTGACTGTTGTGTACATTTCCTAAGTGCCTGCAGGTTATTTCAGCTGTCACAGACCTGGCTCAAGTGAACAATTTCCTCAGTAAAGAAGCAACTCCGCTAAACTGATTTTATTATATAAAATCTACCTATTCCTTGGTAAGTGCAAAAGGGCCCTACTAACCATTGGATAGGTGTTTCACCCAACCCAAACTGAAACAGACTTGGAACTGCTACTTGTTAGGTGAGATTTTTTTTCTTCTCTAAGCACACAGAGAAGTCAAGAGAATTCAGCATTATTGTTATATGTATATTTACTGGGAAGTTGGCCCCATTCAGCTTTGTGGGGCTCACTCTTAGGTAAATATCTGTAGGATTTAAGCCTACCTCTTGTTGTATTGCTTGCCTAGCAGGACATTACCAACCCACATTCTCTTGTTCCAGAATTCAGTCCTTAAGGTCATTCCATTGTCTAATACTGACAGTCAAGTGGGGACTGCAGATAACATTGGAGCCTACTCATGACACTGAGAAACAAGAGAAAAGTATTAGCATGTTTAGAATGACTCTTTGGTTTGAGGAAGTACCAACAATTTGGGGTGGGGGCAGGTATGGGGAAAGTCACAGAATGTTCAGTGACAGCTGGAAAAGAAAACTGAAGCAAAAGGAATTGGGTGCTTATACAACTCTGAAGAAGGCATGTCAGATGGTCAGTGGAAACCCTATACAGGAGCACTTTGTATACACTACATCATTTTGTTGCAGGTAGCATTTATTGTTCTCTTACAGACATGAAGCATAGTTCTGAAATGAAATAGACACATCTCCCAGACTATGGTGATTGGCTATCAGCCACTTGTAAAGCTGTTGGCAATATTATTTTATTTTATTATGTTGTGAGCCACCCCGTGGCTTTGGCAAGGGGCGGCATAGAAATGTTTTAATAAATAAATTAAATAAATAAATAAATAAATAAATAATTCAGGATGTTCTGAAGGTTTACCTGTGTTTCAGGGGACTGCTATGCTATGCATAATTGTCATTGGTCAATTCTGGCCTAAGCTTCATCATCCTGCATTCTATGGATGGTTGCAGTTACTGAGGCATAAACCAATTTTCAGTGTGACTAAATAATCTGGGACTAGGCCACGTGCTTTAGCCTTGTGTTTTCTTGGGTTGTTCTAATATACCACAGTTTGGATTAGAGCCCCATTGCTGCAGCTTGACTTCAAGTCATAAGAGATTATGATTCTTTGGCCTGTAGGAATATACAGCGAGAAGCAGCTGTGAGAGGGAATGATCCCCTATTTTAATGCTCTATATAGTGTCAATACATATATTAGACTTATCATTCTGCATTGGTTCATGATCGAAGGATTAATACTGATGGTTCTGTTAAGCCATATGGCTGTATTCTGTTAGAGCCATGCAGGGCTATTCTCTTGGTCTGGCAGAACTAGAGAAGCTTTCCTATATTATATCTTTACGTGCAAGATTAGTCAGAGAGAATAAAAGTTAGCATTCTCCATTCGACATTTTTATGTATCTCTTTAGGCTACAACACAGTACTTGCTAGCTTCCGGTAGACATAAAACCTACATATAGATTTAATGAGTTCTTTTTATATTATTCAGGAATATATGGCTTGTTCTGAACATATATCAGACAATACTATCAGGTATTGACATCTAATTTGCCACTGGTCCAAGTACATTTTGTGGAAACTCAAAGATGTTTGAACTGTAAGAGCCCTCTCTTTGCTATCTGCTTACTTTTCCATCTCAGACCAAGTCCTAATTTCAGAGCAAGTGTACAATGGAAAGGTAAGGAATTAATAGCAAAATCATTTGTGCATTTACTCAGAAATAAACCTCATCAAATACAATACAATGACATACAAACCAAATAAAACAATAGACGTATACAAGCGTGTATAAGAATGGGGACCAAACTATGCATTATGTTGATTGTATAGTGTGTAGCTGAGCTTGATTGGTTTTGGTGCCTGTGTCCTTCTAACATTGTTGGAGGGAAGCAGAATAAGCTGGAGTCCCAGTTGTGACCTTAGAGACTGGAGCTGGGCCTTGAACGGTGGAAGGACCTTCCTCTGCTCCCCCTCAAGCTGCCATAGTTCTGCACATGACAGCTAGTGACTGAAGACAGAAGACCATCTTCAGAGCTGGTGGAGTAGAGACTTTCCGTGAGGCAGGGAAGGAAGGAGGGGAGCACCACCAGTTCCTGAAGAATCCCTGCTGCTCCTTAGCTGCTTCAACTTGAGGGAAGGAGAAAAAAAACATTTATATGGCTGGAAAAGACTATTTAAATATTTTTGAGGCCTCCACACTTCCCCTGCTTTCCATTAGATGCCCATAATCCTCTAAGTTCAGAGGGCTATTAGAAGCCACATTTGATGGTGTTCTTATTTTTTCAAATATAACTGTGCAGCCCCAGCTTAAATAAGGGCCACCATATACACAAGAGTATGAAATTCTTCATAGTTATATTTCTCCCTTTCAAAAAGTTTTTAAAAAGGGTATGTAGAGACTTCTTCATTTTAAAACATGTGCATGAATATGAGTGTGGAATTTTTTTGTGGGAAGGGAGTAGATGTTGATCCTACCCTCCTGATCTACACTGGCTCTGATCAGAACCTTGGCCAGAAATAGTCACATTAAAGTAACACAAAGAATTTGACTCACCTATATATCATGTAATGAGGGTAATATGTAGTTTGACCCTGAGATAAATTCCACTACATAATGATCTGACACAGAACAAGAGCCTGCTCTATCAGAACCAAGGGGCATTTAGTTCCATATTCTGTTCTCACAGTAGCCAGCTGGATGCCAACAGGAAACACTCTCCTACTCATGTTGCTTAGCAACTAGGATGGTGTGACATATTATCTCCAACAGCAGAAATAATGTACAGCTATCTAGTAGCCACTGATAGCCTTAAGGCACAATCCTACGGAAGATGAAATATGAAAAGAGTCCTTCAGCTCCCAGCATGCCCCATTCATTGCTGGGAGTTGCAGATTTTTTTCTGGTCCAAACTTGCATAGGATTGTATCCATAATAGCCTTAAAGCCCATGGTAGTATATATGCTTGGTGGCATATAAAGCCCCATTTGAAATTTCAGAAGAGAAATGTCAAAAGTGTCACGGGAGAACTCCACTATTTAGCTTCCTGGATAACTGGCAGGCAGAGTGGAAAATTGTGTGATATTTAAAAGAAGGAAAGTTCAGAGTGTTGTGATTCATCATAAGGGTTTGAAAAAAAATTAAAAAAAAAAGAATTTTTTTCCTTGTCGAATACCATAGATTAGCAATTCTCCTAAATGATACTTAGTGCTAATTATTTTGGGGTTATTAAGCTGTACCAAAAAAAACTTTAATAAGGCAGACTATTCTGATAATCATAATGACTTCATTTCACCTCATCACCCCATTTCCTTTTTAAAAAAGAAAGTGTGACTCTGTCATTTTACCACTAAGATAATAAGAGCTACAATTGATGTGTTGCAACAATGTGTAACTTGGACACTATTTTCAAATAATACTTATCAAATACACTTCCTACACATACAAAGCATTTGCCACAAAATGCATTTAATTTAACTGCAGTCCTATGTCCATTTACCTGGAAGTTGATAGAAACCCATGGGGCATAGCTTTCAGTAGACACAGACAGCAGTGTGCCTATGTTAGTACCCCAATATATTGGGGTTAGAACCCCAATTATATTTGTTCCCCATCTCTGTGTCACTGTGGCATAGTGGTTACAGTGTGGACCTTCAGCTCAGATGAATTGTAAGCTCCCTGACCAACCTTGGACC
The DNA here is from genome assembly GCF_004798865.1 of Varanus komodoensis. Classification (NCBI taxonomy): domain Eukaryota; kingdom Metazoa; phylum Chordata; class Lepidosauria; order Squamata; family Varanidae; genus Varanus; species Varanus komodoensis. The sequence goes on from NW_025335941.1 coordinate 29,990,067, forward strand.
AGTCTCTGATTCTCAGACTAACCTATCTAACAGGGTTGTCATGACAATAAAGGCAAGACGAAGAGAAGGATAATTTAAGCCACATTTTGTTCCTTGTAAGTACATAATGGCTAAAGATTAAACTACATGTGACATTAACTATATAGCTTAACCAATTGTTATGATTAATCAAGAACAAATATGCATAGCTCTGACTGATTGGGGCCAGTGCACATTGAGAATGAAGAATTAATCCTTATCTCCCTTATCTCTACCAGTTTAATTTTGCCCCCTTGGTGTGATTTTAAAAAGGAAGGCTTCCATTGAAATCAATAGTAAACACCCCTCCCCTTTTAATCCCCATGCAGGGGTGGACTTTTGGTAAACATTCTGGTTCCCCAACCCCTCTATACACTTAGTATGAACTGCTTCTAATCTGAGTAAGGGCCATGCTGACTTACAATTAGCAGAACAAGTAGTTAGACAGTAAAATTAAGCATTCTTTGTTGACATTTGGAATAAAAATCTGCTTTAACTCAATGGCACAATTGGCATAATAGTTGGAATTTCCATATATTTTACCAAAGATAAAAATGACTTTCCCCACAATGCAGATGAAGCAAATCTCTAATTTAGTTCAAACAGTGATACTGTTGAAAGAAGCTTGTTGCAGTTGACTGTGGGTGTTTGGGTAATGAAAGATGACAGACCAATAAAGCTCTATACAGCTCAGGTTCATGCAGGGGTGAGAGATCGTATTCTCCTGTATGAGCCTGCCCAGGCAATATGATCTTCTAGAGAGGTCCTTCTCTTGGCCCCAGCACCCACATAGGACCACTTGATGATAGGTGTGAGATCAGCCCCCTCAGTGGCTGCTCCAAAGCCCTGGAATTCCCTTCACAAGGGGCTTAGGTAGTCTCCCTTCCTTTTAATATTTCTGAAGGCAGACAAAACCCTTTTTTGTTCTAGCAGGCATTTAGCAATGGCCTGAGCCAGTGAGTTTGCATTGGACTACTTCTAGTCTTTTACATTTTTTTAAGAATTTTTTATTTTTATTTTTTTAAGAAAAATTTAATCTTTAAATTTTTTAAGAATTTTTTTTATCATTTTAGTACTTTATTGATTTAATCATCCTTAGTTTTTGTATATTTCCAGAAATGTTTTGACTGTATAAGGCTGCTGAGGCCAAGGGTATACTCACACAAATCTGGCTTTAATATCTCCATCCCTACATACGCAGTTCCTGACCATTTTATGCCCAGCTGAACATCCGAACAAGGCTTCAACAGAGAACTGATGAAGTAACAGCTCCTTTAACAATGAGGCTGGAGTAACAACAAGGAAAAGTTGGTGACTAAGTGGGCAGGTTTGGGTATGTTGGGGCCAGTACTTGCGTAAGTGTGTTCACAAACCCCAGATGAGCAGGTTAGATGCCTGCGTAGGCCATAGCTGTAGCCCAATCCACATTCCAATTAGTTGGCTTGAACTGAATCAGCCATAATCCAGACAGAATACTGAATTTCCTTTTCTGCATAAGAGTCATTGTCAGTCCAGGACATAGGCAGCAGCTGCTTGTGGCTGGAGAAATACGACCAGGGGTGATGAAGGTGGATGATGCTCTTGGTATGATGCAGTAGGGCAAAGGTGAAGTCAGGAGCAAGCAAGTGTCAGATTCCATCAAGGTGTAGCAGGGCCAGAAGTAAAGACAGAGTCAGGAAGAAGTGAAGATCAGATACCAAGCAAGGTCCGGAGACAAAGGCACACAAGGGTGAGATACCTAGAAAGGTACAACAGATCAGAGACAACAGCAAGGAAAGGGTGTGTGGCAAGGTAGAAATCCAGTCAGAGGTAAGGAAAAGTCCCTAGAAGCATGGACATAGTGTAACTCCTCAAAGGTCCATGCTGCTACAGCAAAACTGAACAGTGTGAGGAAGCCTTTTATCAAGGCTTCAACTGTGTTGCATGATAACATAGGCTCCAATGCCTACAGGTATGACCCTGATCCTGTAGGCACTTGCAAGGTGCACTTTTTTTACAATCATGTCACCCAGCGGAGCTACGTTACTGTCTCAGATCCTGGCTGAAATTTTAATGATGTGGATAGTATACCACATGCACAACACAGTATGGTATACTGTTTGATTATACACCACAGTGAAGGTAAGAGGGAAAAGGGACAGGACTTTGCAGGTATGATCTTACATTTAGAGCAGTAGATGAAGATAGATGGTGACCACAAAGCTTCCACTATTTTTTAAGAAAGCATCCGCTCCCCTCCATTTTTGCTCCCATGATATCACCTTAGTTGGATGATACTGTCTTATTTGTAACTACTAGTAGGACTTCTCACTATTTCCCTGACGTGGAAAAGAAAACTCAGAGGAACTCTTGAGCCAAACCATCAGTTATTTGTCTACTCAGCAGACAATGTGTAAGAGGGCATTTCACAAGACTAGGTATCCAAATTATCTTGATGAAGTGTCTGTTAAAAACAACAACAACAACACTCCATTCTCTTCTCAAATAGTTATGGGTATGGGGAAAATTAAATTATTTTTTCCTCTGGTGGAACAAAGTTTCATGCAAGATACTGTCAAGCTTTTCTCCCTGCTACATAAATAGCTCCTTTTTTATCAAGAAGCATTTAACTAAACATAAAAGAAATAACCACAGTCTTGCTAGTTTAGACCAAAGTAAATGTATTGTATGGATCTGTCAAAAGAAGTTAATTTGTATCGCTATGCCATTAACAATAACTCTATCTTTGGCTTACACCTGAAGACTTTATTACTCTTACAAATGACATGTTTTCAATCTTCTTGTTTTCAGTCTTGTAATGAATACTGCATATAAGTAACAGCTGTTTCTGGGCAATGGCACAATTACATAGGATATACAATATTTTTGTGCAAACATTTGACCATGCCAAACAATCCATACCATAGATAGGGGTAATTCAGGAAGGGTTCCTAGCCCAGCAAGTGTCCTTAGTACTATCTCCAATCAAGTGCCTACAGCATCACTGTCAGGGCTGAGGAGGAAGCTGTGATGGAGGCATCAGAGCTGAATCAGACAAAAAGGAAATCTAAGGGGAAGCCAGTCAGGTATAGCAAACCAGGTAATATTTAGAGAGACTCAGAACAAAAGGACTCAGCCCAGTTCCACTGAGGTTCAGTGACTTATCATTCTATGCTTGAATAAACAAGTTCCTCACAAGGACAAGGACCTCTTTCAAATTCCTCTTTAGAATACTCTGGCATGAACTGGTATTGTTCAAGTAAAGAAAGAGAAAGCCAAATGAATCAAAAGTGGGGAGAAAAGAACTAAATTCACATTGTACTTATTCATTTATTTTAGCTAATAGTAGCAAGGATTTTTGTGTGCTGTTATTTTTAGGAAATTAGTTCTTCAAGGGATGTACTTGAAAGTGAAAGCTGTTCTTGCTTTTTGCATTCATTTAACTGAGCCTTTCATTTCAACATAAGTCTCTGTGTTTTAAAAGATAATTTTTATGAGAGAGTGAGAACCAATTACACAAGGTATTATGCTCTCGCTTTAATGATACAACTTTTCTGGAATTTAAGTTAATCACCATAATTGGCTGATATGCACTTTATTAACATTACTGTATGCTGCATTAAATTACTATAATTTTATTAGACAGTTTAGTTCATGCTCCTTCTATCAGGAGTGCAAATGGAGGTCCCAGAAGTAAGATGACATTTGGAAATTGAAGGTTTATTCAGAACTTCTCTTCATCCTATTTAAAATCCCAAGATTTTCAGCAATCTTGATGTGAACTCCAGAATAACCTTTTCCAACCTTCTGTCCTCCAGATATTTTTTGATTTCCACTCTCATTAGCTCCAGCCAGCATGTCAGAAATGCTGTGTGAAATACAGTCCAAAACATCTTGAGGGTATTCAGTTGGCAAATGCTGCTCTGCAAAGTTGTAAATTTGTACACCAGATCCCAAAGCCCCATATGCTTGTGGTCAGATACTTTACTGCCACTCTGGGACATTCCACATTTCTTTTTACAGCTATATTTCTCAGTGCTGTATTCATCAGGGCCCTTCCCTTCCCTTCCCTTCCCTTCCCTTCCCTTCCCTTCCTCATGCAGACGCTCCTTCCATTGTCACAGAGCTGGATGGGTTTTATTTAAATGATGAAAAATAATTAAAATTGCAACAAACATGAAGACAAATATTAAGATGACATGTAAAATTATTAAAAAGTCTAACTATTCTAGATCATGCTGTGCCATAAATACAGTGAAGGTACCTCTCATTTAAGAGCTCCAGAGCAGATAGCTCCATGTTGGCCTGAGCAATTAATTAACCATTTTCTATCCACCCACTGGGAGACTTCACACCCACAAAAGTGTGCAGTAAATGTATTCCTTGGTTTGTAAACTAGAAATGGTGGTGGTGGAGGGGAGGGAGAGACTCCAGTTTAACGCTCAGACTTACTTTTGGGTCATCATGACATTATTACATGAAGTCGAATATATCTGCACTTACCAGCTCAGGAATTAGTGAACTGAGTGGATATACTCTACATGGAACCATCTGACAAATATATTTCAGTCTGTTCTGTTCTCCCAATTAATTTTATTTTTTTGTTTCCTTCTAATTTCTAATTAATCACAATTATTTCAGGCTACTTTCCCCTGTTTTTCTATATAGGTGAACATTTCTTGTGGCTGCTTATTTCTGAGCTGCCCTGTTAAGGCTCTGCTAGGAGAATGACAGCAGCCTCATCTTCCTCTGTGAACTTTCAGCAGCTTCCTTGTGTCTGCTTTAATGTTTGTATCAACTACTAAATTATTTCTATTTGGTACATTATATTTCATTAATACTGTATCTTCAAGTACCACTGAATCTTTGCTTTGTTCTCTGAAGACAGAATAATAACCTGAAGTAAAAGTTATATAACTTACTGGGATTGGTTTGGGAAATGAGTGAAGGGTTAACTGAGAAGAGATGGGGGAAATGCTGTCTTTCGCACTGGCTAGAGTCAGAGAACAATACAAAAGCTGAATGCCATGCTAATTGATAATCTGCCAATTAATTGTTTGTTTCTAAGGAGATGACTATTTTATGTGATTTTTTTTTCTTTTCGTAACAAGAATATGGATTGTAAATGCAGGAAAGTATGATCGGTTAACATGTGGACATTCTATTCAAATTTAATGCCCCAAAATTAGAATATAGGGTGTATGTGTGTGTGTATGGGGGGGGGGGGTTATATCTGACCTGATTGGCTAGGGGTGGTCTTGGCTGAGGGAATTATAAGGACAGGTTTGGCACTGGCAGAGATCAATGGGCAGTCTAAGTCAATTGGTGAGCAGCGCCAGAAGAGCTGAAAGAAATCTGGAGAACTAATCTGAGGCTGAAGTCACTTGAGACAAAAATTGGGGCAGATGTGAAAAGGAGTTTGGATGACTCCTGGGGCAGCCTTTGGGAAGCAGCTGACACCAAAGTGACAGTGGACTTGAGGCAACAGCAGGTTGTGGACCAAAGTGAAGACAGAAGAGGAAGTCTTGAGAAACTTCTACCAGAGGGAAGAGAGCCTGTAATTTAACTGGGGTGAACCTTAATAGGGAAATAGCTTGAGGATGGATAGGGAAAGGAACTAAACATAACATAGCCAACTTTTTGAAAAAAACCCCCTGCAACGCTATCTTTGTTTACAAGTGACCCATGGAAAGAATCATAGCATACTTTGCTGTAGTTATATTGTTTATTTAAAGTAACATTTACTACCTTTGTTTTATTTATTTGAACCTTTGGACTGCTTTCTCCTCCCCCCTCCATAGAATAGAGAGAAGATGATAACAGGTAAATTGAAGGCTTATATATTTAGTGGCAGCAGTGGAGTGGAGTGATCCCTCACACAGTTATAGCTACTAATTCATTCTAAAGTAATATCCTAGGGATGGGATAACTTCAGCTGTTTATCCAATGTTCCCTTATGGAAATAACATTATTAGTGACCGACTGGGCAAACCAGATAGACAGAAAGTAGCAAGTTTGGGGTGCTCCATGTCCAAATGCCAGGATGCGTAAATTGGCAAGACTTCACTGTATAACTAAGTGTCAATATCACATTTCTGAAGAGAGCAAGGCAATGCGTATCAGTTTCAGCAACTACTGTTAGTAGCATTTGCACTATTCTGCATTCTGGCTTTCAGCTTCAGTGCTGACAAACAGCATGGTAAACTAACAGTGGGAAAGAGTATAAAAAGGCATTCCATACTAAAAGTATTTGATTTTGGAAGACTCATATCACTGATGTATCATATATAATGTAAATATCACTTAAATGATAATGGAAAGCTATAGATCTAGCATATCATGGGTTTTATTACATGGAATGTATTTTAGGGAGTAAGATACTGGTGGTTAATTCGGGCTCAATAGCAAAGAGCACATATGGAAAAGCTATAGTATTAGTCTATAGAGTAACAGTGGTCATCATGTAAGACTAGGAGAAGATCTTTTTGAGAACTAATGTGAGTCACATACTCTTATCCTCTATTGGACCACAGTCTTTTGTTCAACTTATCACTTAAGAACAGTGCTTCTTTATCATTCAAATATATATCATTGTCATCTGCTATTTGTCAGGCTTGATTTTACCAAAATCTGAAATTAGTCACCCTGTCCAGTCTCACCTAAACCAAGTTGCAATCCCTTTTAAATCATTTCATCTCATCATTTATTATTGTAGATATTTCCAATATTGTATATTAACTGAATACAAGATTGGATCTGAAGATATACCAACTTTGTGAACATAATAGCAATTCAAATGTTGCACTGCAGCACCAAGACCAAAAAGGGATATCACGGGCTTCTTAAGCATACAGCCATTTCTAATCAGTATTATGCTGCATCATATTATGCTGTCAATGATTTTAAGAAATCCATGCACTGTATTAACAATCTACAGTTTGCACTGCTCAAACAGACCCAGCTTTCTACTAAGCCCCCATAATTATGCGCTGGTGCAGAACTGCTTCTTTATCTAAATGTATTTTTCCAGCACCACCTCAAGATTTCCATGTGACTGTCAGCTACAACAGGTTTAACCAGGAGATAGATCTCTGACCCGATGCAGTTTAACAATGGCAACAGTAAAATGCCTTGCTTTCTTCTAAAGCAGGTTGCTGAAATCAAGGAAGTTGGCCAGATTCCTGTGTGAAAAGCTGTGAAGCTCCAGTTCTTCACAGTTCTTCACAGTTCCAGTGCAGAAACCAGATTCCTCCACTGAGCATGTGCTCTGAAGCAACTTCTGCAATTCTGTGTTTGCCTTCTATTTTGCACCTGGATCCAGTCCAGTTGGTGGACCTAAGGATTCTAATGTAAAGCAAGGCAGATCTTAACAAGCTTAAAGTCTGCTCACCAATCAAGTCTAGTATGAGGCTTGGTAAAGCAAAGAACACCCTGTGGCATGATTGGCTCCTCCCTTGAAGTGATATCATCATCCATATATGGGAGTTGTTCTTTATCCCAACCCAGATTATACAACAAATAGGTATGAATTTGGTTCCACCAGAGCTTCTCAACATATCTTTGCTGTTAATTAGATGGCGACACTCTAGTAAAGATATATTTGAGAATTTGGAGAGCTGAAGATTCAATGAAAGAACTTCTTTTCGAGGAAATTTTGTTCTTCATCCCACTCTGGGGGGTGGAGGGCAATCTGACTTTTATTTTTTCATCTTATCAACCCTTTCTCATTAGTTATAACTAAATTTAAGTCCCATTGATTTTGAAAAACTTAAATGTAGGCAACTAGGGTTAGAATTTCATTTTTGTTTTCTTTCACTTTATAAGAAGAGCTTACCAAAATTACCCATAAATAGATTAGAGGGAAAGTGAGGTTTTGTTTTTATTTTAAACAAAGCAACTGTGTAAGAAGAAGAAACTGACATTCATCCATACAAGTTCTGGATTCTGAGTATTTAGCTCTTAAAAGCCAGGGTCCCTGCATATTCAGTCATGTTAGTTGCGGTGTTGAATGAGCATTGGAGCATCCCGTTCCCCCGCTCTCCACTGCCATTTTTATTTCTGATGAATTTGACTGGTGTAGATAGGAGAGAATTTTACACATTTCATTGTCTAACTAAAAACTTGCTTATATTCACACTTTTCTTCATGAGCAAGATGGAAAGAATTTGAGGAAGGTTTTTTTTTTTTTTAATAATGTGGGAAAAAGAGAAACCGACCATCCATCCCTAATTGCAAGATGGATGAATTTCCATAGAAAGCATTAGGCCAAGGAATTAGTGGCATAGGTGATTTGATGACTGAGGGCAGAGGGAGATAGAGCAGTGGAAACAACTGAACCAAAAAATGGAAAGGGACTCCAACTGTTCCTCTCCCTGTAATGGCCCAGCTGTCTTTCTAGGTTTGTTCTCAACAAATAGGAACCTTGACCTTGGTGACAGTCCCAATGCTGGCAAGTGGAAAATTAACAGCCATTCTTACTTGGTGTGATTTTCAGAAACTTAACTGAATTGATCATGAAAGGGATGAATTTCTCTCTGTTTTGTTATTTGGTTTGTTTTTTATTTTCCTCACAGGCTCTCTGTGCATCAGTAGGCAAGACCTGAGAACTGGGAGAACTGGCATTCCATTGGTCTATCATGATTCTATTCCCCTTACCAAGTGTCCTATTCATCTATACTGTTCCGTTCAGGATGAGCTAAGTGGGAGAATAGGAACAAAAAGTCTTTTGTCTTTTCATGCACATTTCTTTGTATTGGTTTTTGCCAATGATTTTATCCTGATATAATACATTTTTATGAATAAACTCCCCTAATGCACACATTTTTACACACATGTTTTTGGTTGCACTTTGCACTTATTATACAAAGTATAGTTTTCACTAAGCAAGTGTGTTTTGGTTTGCATATCGTTTTTAAAGGGGGTAAGGTGGGTAAATTTGTTTGAACATTTGGCCCGGAATCCATTTCTAATCTATCCCAGATTGCTTGATATGAGATCTCTAGAAAGCAGCTTGTATTTGCTGAGTATATTACAGCATTATGATGTAGTAACCATCTTAATGTAATACATTTGTTAGAATATAGGACAGCATTGCTTTATCTGTCACAGGTGAAATCATATTAGCATGAATATCCATTCATAAAGGCCATAAAGACACCTTTATAGTCACATTTGATTTATCTTCCATGAAAGAGACTCTTCAGTTTTCCCATGATAGCTAGTCTATATAAACTTGCTATTTTAGTCAATGAGAGTTTTTATGGTTTCAGCAAATCAGGGGAAAGAAGAATGTTACAAGCTAGTGAGCTGTGAGGCAAGATGAAATCTTCCCCGAGGTCTCTAGATGGGAAGCAGAACCTGCAGAGCTATCACATTTGATTGATAAAGTTGCATTTCAAATGAAAGGCTAAGTCAAGCAAAATGAATGGGTATCTAGCTAGAGGCCTTTGTTACATAAGAATAAGCATATGTCAACAAACTAGATTTCTTTTGCAATGGCTGGTTGCTAAATGTAATTTTGACAAAATCTATTTTTACCATTAGACATGTGAAGATGGTTGTTTCATCTATTCCTTCAATGTTCTGGCTATTTATGGATGGCAGTTAAATAGACAGCTCATGAAAGTGTTTTTCTTGTGGTTCAATTATTTTTCTTTCTTAGATGTATGATTTGAAGATTGATTATGAATTTGTTGTGATGATTTTGAGCATCATCCTCTTCTACCATCGTTCTGTAAAGGGATGGCCAGCATGGGGCCAGTGCCTACATCTTTACAGGGCATCAGGCATAGGAGGCTAGCTTCCATCTGCTTGCAATGCAAACGAAGTCTGGTTGTGTTTAAAAGTGAATCTCTCGCTTGCTGTACTTTGGGAGGGATCAGGGAAATCAGCATGAGTACCTCAGGACCCCAACCCCTGTTTACTGCAGATTTACATCCAATCTGTTCTCCAAGAGTTTCAGTATTCTCTCCCTCTGTACACACTCCATTTTATCTTCAAAGTAATCTTATGACTGGACCAAGGCCCCCCAAAAGGCTGGTAGAGTGGGCAAATGAACCCAAATGTCCCCAGTGCAGGCCTGACATTGCAGTACACTCATCCTTGGATAAGTTCATAGTCATTTTATGTCATACAAGACACCCTGTCTCTTGACCTTAGGTATAATGGCAAAGTGGGTCACTTCTTGTAACTTTGTGGTATATTATTTGTAATATTGGATAACTTTCAGAAGTGATGTCATTTCTAGCACAATATTCCAATAAGTAATTCTTCTCAGGTTTGCATTTTTGAGGGTCTATAATGAAAGGAGTTGCTATAGCTAGAAAGCTGCAATCAAGAATGCCTCTCTGTAATCTTACTATTTCATCTGAACTTGCATGTTCCAGGACAGCTTATCCCTGCTGCTGTAGCACTTACCAGCTCAGATGGTCAGTCATAATCTCTCTTTTTATTTTATTTTTTACCTGGCACTTTTTACACAAGTAAAAATATTCTTGCATCTGCAAAATTTTAAGGGACTCCAGAGAAGTGTTTGATGGCTTTTGTGTGCTTATACGTGTATTCAAAGTATTATTCTCCACAGCTACTTCATGTTTAATCAGAAATACACCAGTACCCTGAAATCTGGTAAGATTAACCCCGAAGTAAGAGTGCATAGGATTACAGCATAAAATCAAGAGTAGTAATGCACTAATTACTGTTCTTTTTACAAAAGTTAAGTGCAACCTTGTTACTGCTTCAAATTCAGGGCATTACAAACCACTGTATCATTTATAAAATTACTTTTGCTAAGCAAGCTTGTTTCCATATTAGTGTTTGGAATGAGAAACACATTTATTATATACATATCCATGTAAAGAATTGGTTGCAGTGAAGTTGTTGAGCAGTAGCACAGGGTAAGTGAAATGAAGAGCACTAACGGGAAAAATTCTAAAACATTCTGAAAATAAGGCAGAAAAACAGATTAATTATATTATTGAATTATACTATTCTAAATGTGACATGCACATGAGATGAAGACAACGGCAAAGTGAAACAAGTGAGCAGAGGTGTCAGGGAATAAATGAATAGAAACATAGCAAACAGCTAAAGGCATCTATGTTTCAAAAATTCTGCCAAGCCTTCCCAGTTTAGTTCCCAGACTAGTTTTACTTAATATGCTTTTTTTAAAATCTAAATTCAAATTTCTGTTGCTTTTAATTTCTTGTAAACCACCCAAAGCCTATGGGAATGGAATGATATATAAAAATCAAAATCAATCAATCAGTAAATGTATTTTTGTGCAAAACTTTCTACTGTTTAGTCATGCCATCTATTTCAGCACAGTGGTGTCCCTTTCCCTGTATGATTTGTTGGAGCTATTCAATTAAGTATAACTGTGTGTAACATTCTGAACTACTCTAGCTATGTCTGACATACGAAAGTATACAGTCAGAAGCACTTGTATTAATAAAATCCTATTAGGAAATGTTGAGTAAATGCTGATTAGAAGTATTATGCATGCAGATGTGACCTGTAGTCTGAAGTAACGAACCATAGACAAATGTTCACTGGTGATCATACCATGCAATCTGATTTGTTTTCTGTGAAATAATCCAGATTGGCTTTAAAATGCTTGAAAGCTTTGTACAGAACTTTGATGACAGTCATGCTGCTCTCTTCCAGGCATGTGCACTTGGAAATAATTGGAGTTTTCTCCAAAGTAGGCATAAGATGTCAGCCTTAAAGCATATTTACAGGAACCGCTGGTCATTCTATTGTATGATTTAAAAAATTATATCCTCTTTATATTTAAAAGTCAATTCAACTGATGCAATAAAATAAATAGAACAATAGGAAAAAAAATGTTAAATAAAAACAGAAAAATGCAAATTAAGCACTGAAAAAGCCATGGGAAACAGCATCATGATTGGATATCTGAAAGACATTTATAGTGGTTTCCACAAACCTACTGGAATGAGCTCTTCTAAATTGTCATCCATCTAGCAGGAACTTGGTGGATATTCATAGCTGTCAGTCAGAAGACTGCAGCACTTCCTCTTCAACTGAGTTCAACCAAATCTGATCACCCCCTAGCTGCCCAGAAAATTTATCTATAGGAAAATACAATAAAACCATTCTGCCATTCACAGCAAACTAAGTCCTTAAAGGAGAGAAACAATGCATTATAAGGATAATGAATAGGGATAAAGTCTTATATATACTTCTGCACATATTCTACTGTCCAGGACAGGGATAAGTACTTGGGATACCTTCCAGAAAGTTAATGCCTGACCTGGGATTTGAATTAGAACAATTGCTAGCTTCTTACATTATTGTCTTCATGATTATATTATGCCAACTATCTATACTAGGCAGTTTTATCATAAGAAATAAAGTGACCAGGAAATTAATGGAAGATGCCAGGAATTCATATACTCTGCCACTGAGTTTTGATCCTCATATACAACAATTTGTTGTTTAACATCATATTACACTGTCATATCTGCTAAACTATGGATTTCACTGCCACAGAACCTAGTGATGGGTACCAGTTTGTAAGGCTTTGAAACAGATTGGTTAAATTCATGAAGGAGAAGAAGGTTGATAATGGCTTGCTGGTTTTGTGCTACCTCTGTTATCAGAGGACACTTGCCTTCATAATACCAATTGCTGAAAAGCTTGGGCAGACAGAACTCTTGTACCCATCCTGTTTCAGGTATCTTGTGGGTACCTGTGGCTGTTTAGCCACAATGAAAACAGAGTGGGGAAGTGCTATCAAAGGACTAGATAGACCATTGGTCCCATCCAGCATGGGCTTTCTTATATTCTGATTAATTATAATTAGGAAATAGAAAAAAGCTAAAAATTTAAGCAGCAGTGAGATTATAGGTGTTTATATAAGGCAGCAGGTAGATGCAGACAAATTTAGGTCTAATTTTTGGTAAGGCTCTCAGGATGTCAAACATTAGAAGCATTTGGCTGTTCCGTGTCTGCAGCAAGAAATGTCATTTGATGTTAATTGAGGGTGACAGTTGCACCTTTTAAAAAAAAGAATCATGCTGAGCAATCAAATCCAAATTAAAAATCTAAGTTTTTGCATCACCACAGACACTATTCCACTAAATATTTCATGTTTTAAAGGACTTGCTAAAAAGAAGATTCCCCGCTTTTATCAAAAAATATTTTCCAAACGTATGTGCATTTAGGTATTACACCACCTTCTAGGAGAGAGAAAGAGAGAGAACTGTAGTTGCCCTTAAAAGGACTAGGGATTTCCTGTGACAAGATTCCCAAGAGCAGCACCAAAGCTTAAAAGCATTCTTCTGTTTTGTGGAAGCCTGTGTGCATGTTTGATTGAGTGGAAGAAGTGCATGGGGGAAAATGAGATCACAAATGTATGTTTTGGCTGCCATGAAGTCAATACAGTAATAGGTTGGCAGAAACATCAAAACAAAGTCATGAGCTGTCTTCAGGGCTGAGAGTGAGCACAGCTGGCAAGACAGCAGCCAATGGCAAGAAAAAAACATCCCGCAATAGCTCATCTGTGATTTTGTAGATATTCAATGGAACTGGATTAATATCAGATAGACAGGTAGCAGACAGGGACTTTTTAGTAGCAGCTTATATTTCTGAAATCACAGAAAACTATGTATAGCTTAGAAAACCTTTCCTTTCCTTTCCTTTCCTTTCCTTTCCTTTCCTTTTTATTTCTTTCAAAATAGTATTGACTTGTTACATATGAATTATTAGCTGCTATCCTTTTAAATGGTTATTTTGATTAATTTTAATTGTACTTTAAAAGTGTGTGTGTGTGTAGTAAGCTGCTTTTTATTTAGAGTAAATCTTTAAATCATAATAATAATCAGCACAAGTTCCTCTTCTAGATAATCATAATTCAGATTAAAGTTGAAAAGTTGGAGTGAAAGCCAAGAAACTTCGGTTTTGGACCAAACTCTTTTTGACCAAATTATTATCTTCAATATCAATTTTCCAGTCATAAATTGATGGGAATATTAATGAACTACCTCCTTGGAGTATTATTATTCTAGTATCAGTTCCCCCACACTCCACTTTGTCCCCCTTCTCAAATGCAGCTATATATCTAGAAATTCTTCCCTTAAGACCACACTATGCCACTTCTCAGTTAGCTCTTCAAGTATTAAGTTTTGGGGCGACCTTTGTATTAGTACCAAAAGTAATATGTCTCTGGCATGCTTCTACCATGGGGTCCCCTGGAAAGAGTGGTAACTGAAGGAGCCACTCCAGCCATCCAGCCTCTGTGTATGGATCAATGAAGAAGAAGCAAACAGCATAGGCAGGAAGTGATGCTCCTTGGGACTGAATTTCGGGCACAATGGCTGAGACACAATAGGAAGACTGAGCTGGAAGGATGGAAATACAATAATATAGAGACCACTTGCTTCTCTGTAAGGCAGATCATGGGTAAACAAAAAATGTAAACCATGGTGCCCATGCATATTGCTTGCCATGTTGTGTGAATGCAGCCAAGGTGTTAAACTAAATTTTTGTTTTAAATCGATATAGTTTCATTTAGGGGTGTTGAATAATGAAATAGTTTTCATTAAAAATGTTAGAAAAATGTCTCTACTAATGTTGTCAAAATAAGTAAACTGATCAGAACATTCTAGAATGTACGCTGGAAGAATTGTGCTAGCAGCATATATTTTGTAAATAGAGCGAAGACTTCAGGCTACCTCAGCATTCTTGTCCCTCATGAATGAAGAGCTTCAAACCCATTTCCACTGTGGCCAGCTTCTGATTTGATACATTCCAGTCTGTCAGGCTCAGCAAGTCACTCTTGCTGGCTTTGGTTTTGTTTAATCTTTTTTTTCAGGTCATCTGTGAATGATTGGAATGTGTAAGGATGCAACTGACAGTGAGAGCATTTAAGGGCACTCTGATTGAGGACATCAACGCTTATCCAGTAGGATTTTTTTCATTAAAGGTTTTGAGTTACAAAAGTCTTGATGAATATTTCATTAAGCATTTCATTCATTAAGCATTTCAAACATAATCACCATTTTTCACTTACAACTTTACTGAGTCACTATAAATGAAATTTAGTATAAGTATAATGCATGCACAGAAACAAAAAGGCATATAAGCATTTTTCTGTGTTTAATATTTTAGATCCACTGCTTAAGTCCCTGCAGAGCAGTTCTAGCTCTTACACCTGCTGGTAGCTTTAAGCTCTGTATTTATGTTATATTTTATGCTGTGCCAACATGTTTATTGGTTTTATATTGTGTTATTTTTAATTGTAATTTTATTTTATTAGGTTATTATGTTTTAAAATGTACTGTATAATACCCAGAGAAATAGATTTATCAGGCAATTGATGATTAAATGAATCAATTCAATAAACAATACAGAAATGAGTTTAACAGAACTTTTATACAATTCTTTAAAGTCAAAGAGAAATAGGAACCATTTTTCCAAGAGGCCCTACTTTGCATAGATACTTTGTCCATAATTTGGGTTCTGTTAACAAAAGGTCAATGAATTCACATTATGTACTAGGAATATTTTCTTTTTCTGCATACCTAACAGAATGTTAAGTGGTTGCAAGGATATCAATATGCAACTCTGTCTTAAGCTATAGTCGAAAGGAGATATATATGCATAGATTTAAATATGTTTACGGATTATCATAAAAAGAAAAAGTATGGGGAGCTGACCCAGTACGTCTGATGCTTTTGATGACTGATGATTTTTTAGTTTCTTTTTATTAGTTTTGTTAGTCAGTAGAAAAAGTTCACACATTGAATACAATAGAACTTACTTCCAAGTAAGCAAAGTAAAGAACTTGTTGAATATCAGCTTTCCCCAATGTGAAGCTGATCAGATATGTTTGCTGGTGGAATGGTGGGAGTTCTAGGCTAATCCAACTGGAGGGGCAGAATGAATGGAGCTGGTGAAGATCATAAGAATTCTGTGACTGACATTTTAAGGCCTGGCCTCATTTTAATTCAAGAGATTCTCTGACTAAGACCCTGTGCAGACAGGGACACTAAATTCCACTTTTCCCCTTTAACCTGTTAATAAGTATGAATATTTAAACCAAGATGGAAAGTAGTTTTAGAAGTATGATTTGCAGTAACCATGATCAACTGCACCAAAGACACCATGGTGAAGTAATTTTTCCCTGCCTCATTGCTCTGGAGGCAGCCTTAGATATAGTAGAGCATGTTTAATTGCCTCGGGCTTGCAGTCAATCAAACTTCATTTTATCAGAAGACATTTGCCAGCCAGTTTAGCATGGTGGTTAGTGATTTACAGGGGTTGTGGGGCAGAACATCCAGGTTCTAGTCCACACTCAGCCATGACTTTGGCTGCATGACTTTGAGCCAGCCAGAGACACTCAGTCCCATCTACTTCACAGGACTGTTGCTGTGTGGGTAAAGTGGAGCTATGTAAGACACCTTGGGTTCTTCACAAGAGGAAAAAAGTTGGGATGTAATTGCAATGTGATGATGATGATGATACATTCCTGAATCTCCCACTAATCAGTTTAATGGGATGACTCAGGTCCTAGTGTTATGAGAGAGGGAGAAACATGTTTCCCTATCCACTTTCTCTGCACCATGCATGATTTTTTTCAGCCGTCTCAAGACTCTCCTTACTCCATCTCCTTTAAGTCTCTTCTAGCACATCTCCCTCATTTTCCAAGCTAAACAATCTCAGATGTTACATCCTTTCCTCATAATTGAGTCGTTCCAGAGCCTTGTTTATTTTAGTTGTCCTTTTATGCAATTTTGCAACTCAGTCATGTCCTTTTTTAAGTCTGGCAAGAAGAACTGCACAAAGTACAAGTGGGGTTGCACCATAGATTTGTATAAGGACAGTATGATATTGGCAGTGTTATTTTCAATGCCTTTTCTAGTTATGACTAGCATGGAACTTGCCTTTTCTCAGCAGCCACACAGTGGGTCAACATTTTAATACATAGGAGAGAAATTATCTAGTCCATTGAAATGTATGTATGAGAGGCATATTGCTGTTATGTTGGAGTATTGAGGGAACCTAGTTGCCCAGTTGGCTCTCAAATGAAGCAGAAGTCCCAAAGTTTCTATGATACCTAATCTTCCCTTACACAAATGGGAACTGATACAGACTTATCCCTCTATTAGTCTTCTATTCAATGCAGGGGGGGTGGCGGCGGCAGCAAAATGATTCACTGTGATGACTAACAGCTATCCCATATGTCCATAGTGGTGAGGATATGAGAGCACTGACAGCAGCTAAATTTGATACTGCTGGATTTCTTCTCCAGCAGCAGCTAAACCTTAATGCCTGCGTCATTTATCAAAGGGTGGGGGAGGCGGGGAAACAGCATGAAAAGAGCTGTGTTGGCAGCCACAAGAACATGACAAAGGAGTATGAATTGGGGTTTCTTTTCTCTGCACTGCCAGGGATACTTGGAATTGGGAAAATATATATTCCTTCTGCCTTACACACAGTTATACGCTGACTTTGTCTACAGCGTTTAAATTGTTGCTCTCTGGAGAGAAGATTAGACTGAAACATCGAGAGATTAATTTTGTTTCCTTGCCCTTCTGGCTCTCTCCCAGAGGCACAGTAGCTCTACAGGAGGCCACAGTTTGACTCCCAATACAAGTATATTTAAGAGAAAGACGAAGCTTAGTTACCTAGCTATAGATGTCACTGTAGCTGCACGTTTCCCAAAGGAGAGATATTTTATTTATCTACGCAGTTTCTCCCAAAAGGCAATGGCCTCAAGGCAAAATATACTGACACTTAATGTTATTAGAGAATATTGCCTAGCCCTGAAAATGTAGAAATCTTGTTCATGCCTCTGTTGTCTTAGTAAAGCATCTAATGTTATGCCAAAGTGGCAGAACAAGAAACAAAAGTGACTTATGCTGCCCCTTTTTCTGCAATGTTTTCCATAAGGTCAAATTCCATATTCTGTAATCTGCATTAAAAAGAAATTTTCTGGAGGGGAGGGGAGGGGAGGGGAGGGGAGAATGCATGAGCTTTATTTGATTTATACTAGTGTTGGCCTGGGTTTGGGCTAAGGGGTTCTCCACCTGACTTGTTTAGCTCACCAATATACTTGAGGCTTTTTCAGACCAAGAGTCTGTCCTTCATGCATTCCCCTGTCCCTGGGAAGAGATTTATGCTGCCATATTATATCCTCTTTTACTGAAGTACAAATGGTACTGTGGTATAGCATTATTGCAAAACCTATACTGCCCTTTTGTAGCACTCCTGAAAGAATAGATGACTTCTCTTTCGCTCAAACAACAAAAACAAACAAACAACAAACCTCCCTGTAAAAATGGCTGGGAAATATTGGCAAGACCCTGTAGGATGTCAGTATCATGGAAAGGACCAGCAAGCTTCCATGAGTGAGGGACTCATTTATAAGTGTATCTTGAATGCTCCTAACTTTAAATTAGTTGCATAGAATTTCTAATGAAAGCAGTGGGATATAGGTCATGGCTAATTTGTCCAAATGATTTCAGTGGGATCTAGGGATGTCAGAAAAATGTGTGATTCATCAGACTGGCATCAGTTTCTATGGCTTCAACCTGCAGAATCTGCAAAAGATCAGTTTTCCTGAGTCACACAGGGTCTGTGGACTTGTAGACCATTTTTTTTAAATGTTCTGGAATTATATGCAAATTTGGTAATGCACAGTTAACAATTGCTGCAAAATATGCTGATGTATATTCCATTTTAAAATAAAAACACATTTTATAGCTCTCTGATCTATTTTCAGCTTCTACTGTAGAGCCATTGCTCTTCTGTGCATTCTGCTTATTGATTTTACAATAGTTCCATAAACTGTGGCAATTTTTGCATATTTTTCAAAGGAGAGATGGTATCTCAATCCATCAATGTGTGGACAATGGATCAGATATTGCCTGACAATCAAGAAAACACAAACAGACCAAATTAAACACAATCCACACATCCTGAATGGGACCTTCTATCTATTTATATGGCTTCTGGGCAGCCATCTGAGTGGGATGGTATAAATTGGTGTCCTGCAAAAGCAGGAAGTTGGATCCAGTGGCCTTCATGGCCCCTTCCAACTCTACTGTTCTATGATTCTGATTCTCTCCAATCCATTAACAAGAATTAGAAGAAAAACCATGCATTTGCCTTACATTTATTTATTTATTTATTTATTTATCATTCCGCTGCGTTCTATGACAAAAAAACCCTCATTACTGGAATGGTTGCTAGTTTATGTTTCTGAAATTAGAAGACTAATTGCCTCTTTGGAATCCAGTAACCTCCAGAAGAGGGCATATTGCCTCCTGACCTATATAAAGCCTTCCCTGAATGGTGGGCCCCAATTCTGGCTAGATAGCTCTCACTGATTAATCAACAGGTCTGATCCCACCTGGTTGGATATTGAGTATTGTAGTACCCATTTATAAAAGCGGGGAGAGAATGGACCCACAAAATTACAGACCTACAAATTTATTGGACATGTCAGCAAAACATTAAAGTATATTTCCTATCAAAACTGGAAGATTGGGTGGCTGAGGAGCAAATCTTACACCCAGGACAAACAGGTTTCTGAAAAGGTCTCAGAAAGCTTTTACAGCAACTAGGGCAATACTGCAAGGAAGAAGATCTTACTATAAATTATACAAAGGCTAAAGTAATGGCTTTTAGGAAAAAGCCTAGAATTTCATCTTGAAGCATCTTTGGTAATTCAATTAAACCATGTCACTCCTTTAAATACCTGGGAGTTACTTTCAAGGATACCTTGAACTGGAAGCTTTATCTGGTAATGGTCAAATCTACAGCACGAAGGATCGTAGGGTCAATTTTGCATTTTTTCACACCAAGGATGAATGCCTGATTGACCTAGAACTGAAGCTATTTAAAAATAAGGTCATTCCTCACCAGAAGTATAGGGATGGAACCATCTAGCCTGGAGGTAATCCAAAATCACTTTCTAAGGCACATCCTTGGTCTTCCTGGGGTCACCTCGGCTACCCTGTTGAGAGTTGAAACAGGGCTCCCCTCGGGGCTCATGCAGTTATTGGGATAGAAACATCTTGTCTTGTCCCAGTTCTTCGGGTCACAAAGAATCTAAATGGTTATTATCAAAATATTCCAAAAGTTCTGGATTTTTTATCTCCATCATCCACAGATATTCCATCCTTGATGATTTTCTAGGTGCTACTGCTTACAACTGTCACCTCAAGGATTGGATCTACTATTCAGACACCCTAATAGAGCAATCATCAATTTTAAATTCCAAAGCAGCCCCTTACTATAAACTATTTAAGCATGATCATTTTAAATCTATTTAATCAGCATCTCTAATTTCAACCTTAGGGTGGCTTTACAGCCCTACTCTTTCAGATCATGCATACAGCTTCCCTATTTGGCTGATATTCTCAAGTTCCATTGGAACATAGTGTCTGTTTAAGTGGATCCCTCAAAGCAGAGAATCTTCCACCTTAGATTATCTATTGCTCACTATATAGAGAGCTGCAAGACAAATTTTTGACCAGTATTTTATCTGCTGCCTGATTGTTATGCATGGTCTGATGGTTAGAAAATAGTATTTCTGTTACCAGACTTTGATGCACATGTGTCATACAGAGTCTCTCTCTTTGCCTTTGCAGCTAAGAAGATAAGATCTAGAGAGGTTTCTTGATGCATGACCAGTCAACTTTTACTTTTTATCCCCTTTTTACTATTCCAATTTTAATTAACTTGTCAGATCAGTTTTAAAGTTCTTCTTTGTTAAATTGTATCTTATAGCTCTGTAATGGCCTCTGGCTTAATACAATAAACTACCTTGTGACTCTTGAATATTTTGAATTATATAATATTCATGGTTTAGTTAAGGAGCTGTATGTACACTTTTGAAAAATGTGCAAAATTATGCACTTTTCTGGTTCAAAATGCACCATTTCCCCGTTCTAGCAAAAAGAAAAAGAATTTGCAAATGAGAAAGAAGGTAAGATGAAACAACCTGCAAAGTGCGGTTCAGAGAATCCCAGAAAATTCATGTATTCTGCAGAGAGGAGGCCCAGTCCTCTCAAATTAGTCTTCTCAGCTACCTATTCTAGGTTTGTAATTGGAGGGAATGAATGGAATTAGCAGAAGCCTCAGAACTGTCAGTCACCATGTGACAGAGCATGGGAACCAAACTATCTTGCAGCAGGAGAGGGATATTCTAGAACAGGAAGGGGAAGAGATCAAGGGTAGGTCTTAAGACTTTTCAAGAAGTGGCAGGCCAAGAAAGTGGACAAATTCAGAACTGTCCACCATTCTTGCCATCTATCAGGCAAATAGTGTGAGCCACCCTGAGTACAGTCAAATTCTTTCTGAAAGATTGGGGAAGAAAGGAATGTTCCAGTTTGGATTCACCTCTTCACATTCACAGATGCTGCTCCCACATATCAAAGGCATCATAACTTTATGTCTGCAAACCCCTAGAGCTCAGTAAAGGCCTAAGCTTCAAAGGTTTTGCTTCAGTCCACTAGAGAGGGAAAAGTGGGAGAAGAGCCATTCTCTTGACACATTCCTAGTTCTCTTAATTCCAGAAAATTCTAGGATTTGTCTTGAAAGTAAAATCTGTTGTAATTTTTGATCAGATGTGATCTTAAACCCTTGTACCTTTACAATTATGTAAGATAATTCTGGGCTTTCCGGCACCTTTTTTCAATGGATTTTACAAAGTGATTTTGGCATAGCAGATCAGCAGCAAACATCATTAACATAGTGCCTGCAGGCTGCTATTGTGTCTGATAGTGAGAGATAGCTGCTCCAGACCCTGCTCAGCTTGGGATTGGTGTGTGTGCTTACTGCCAGCACCTTGTTTTTTTGTTTTTGTTTTTTGTTTTTTACAAAAAAAGCACTGCCAGTAACCCTTTAAGTACCAGGTGTTCACCCTGTAGTTGTCTGCGAATCCTTTCCAATAGAGGATATTGAGACCCAAAAACACAGCTGAAGTTTGAAAACCAAACACGACCTGGTATATGAGAGCTCACCTGGAAGTAAGGACTGTTTCTGTTATTTGCAACCAGTTCCAAAAACTAGGAGTAATTTTCTTTTCAAAGACTGTTTTATCTAGCTCCCTCCAAAGGAGCTTGACATATTCCAATTTCTTTTGTTTGATTCAGTTTTTATACTGGGACCTAAGTGTTAAAAGGATAGACATCCTGCCCTCTCTATTTGAGCCTAACTTGTTGCATGGTGTGAAGTAGTTCTCTTTTAAGCATTTCACATTGGTTCAAAAATACATATTTCCACATTGCAGTCACAAATTGAGGAATTTTTTCACAAAAATATGCTCCCATTTACAGTCATATTCAAGCTTGCCAGTGGGACGCTTCAAATGATTTGCAGACTGAACTGAAATTCTTCTTAGTCCCTAGGCTTTTCAGTGGACAAAAAAATCAGATATGGTTTCACTTTTGGAAACCCAGTTCAGGCTAAACAGTGAAAATTGGAGATCTGTGATACTCAGCTGAAGAAGGCAAGCTGATTAAATGTGGTGGTAGACATAGGTCTTTCAAAGAGGCATAGAGAGGCAGACTAGTGTTGTTGTAAGGGATCAAGAGGGCAGTCAAGTCCAGTCTTCTGCAAATTTAACCATCCATCTCAGATGGCTGTCCAGTTGCTTTTTAATGCATGGGAAAACTCATAACCTCCCTAGGTTCCATTGACATACTGCTCTAACAGAAAAAATGTTCTGTGGTGTAGTGGTTAAGAGTGTGGGACTGGGACTCAGGCGATCTGGGTTCTAGTCCCCGCTCAGCCATGGAGCCAACTGGGTGACTTTGGGCCAGTCACAGACTCTCAGCCCAACCTACCTCACAGGGTTGTTGTTGTGGGGATAAGATGGAGGA
This sequence comes from Varanus komodoensis, assembly GCF_004798865.1. Taxonomy (NCBI): domain Eukaryota; kingdom Metazoa; phylum Chordata; class Lepidosauria; order Squamata; family Varanidae; genus Varanus; species Varanus komodoensis. Next base: position 30,012,920 of record NW_025335941.1, read on the forward strand.
GGAGAGATGATGTAAGCTGCTTTGAGCCCTTTGTAGGAAAAAGGCAGGATATAAATCGTAATATAAATAAATAAATAAATAAATAAATATCCAGAATCTGGCATTCTGTAACCTGAGCCTTTTATTCTGTGTCCTGCTCTCTGGATGATTGAGAGGAGATCCTGTCCATCTTTGTGACAGCCTTTCAAGTACTCATAGAGATACATCATATCACCCCTCAGTCTTCTCTTCTCAAGGCTAAACATGCCCAGTTCTTTCAATCTCTCCTCATAGGGCTTTGTTTCCAGTCCATGGATCATCCTTGTTGCCTTCCTTTGAACCTCTTCCAGCTTATCAGCATCTTTCTTAAACTGTGGTGCCCAGAACAGGACACAATACTCTTAACCAGTGCTGAGTAAAGGGGAACCAGTACGTCATGTGATTTGGAAGTGTTACTTCTCTTAATGCAGCCAAAAATAGCATTTGTTTCTTCTGCAGCCACATCACATTGTTGACTCATATGCAGCTTGTGACCTACAACAATTCCAAGATTCTTCTCACTTGCAGTTTTATCCCTCCCTGTTTTATGCCATTTGCAAATCTGATAATCGTTCCCTCCACTTCCAAGTTATTAATAAAAATGTTGAAGAACACTGGGCCCAGACCTGAGCCCTGCAATTCCCCACTTGTTATCTTTCCCCAGTTTCAGAGGGGCTGTTGATGAGTACTCTTTGAGTTTGATTCTGAAGCCAACTGTATATCCACCTGTACCATCCAGCCTACTTTTTGCTAGGGGCACTTTGTCAAAAGTTTTGCTAAAGCCTTTGCTAAAGATTATGTCTACAGTATTCCAACAGTCAGTCAGGGATGCTACCCAATCAAAAGAACAAAAACAGGTTAGTCTGGCATGATTTGTTCTTGACAAATCCATGTTGGCTTCTAGTAATCACTGCACTGTTTCCAAGGTGTTTGCAGATTGACTGCTTTATAATCTGCTCCAGAAATTTCCCAGGATTGATGTCAGATGACTGGTCTGTAGTTTCCAGGTTGCTGTTCTTTTTTCCTTACTTAAAGATGGAAAGAAAATTAGCCTTTATCAGGTCATTTGGCACTTCCCCTGTTCTCCATGTTTTCTCAAAGATAATAGACAGTGGTTCTGAGAGTTCTTCTACCAGTTCTTTATGACTGAAGGATAGAAAAAGGCCCTGGATAGTTGAACTCATTCAACCTAATCATATGGTTCTTGACAACTTGCCTATCAATTTCAAGCTACCATCCCACTCCATCAGATTGTACTTCTCCTTTGATAGGAAGGTCATAGATCCTCCTTTGGGAAAAGATTGAGCCAAAGTAGGAATTGAGCATTTCTGGCTTTCTTAAAAAAATATTTTTTGGTCATCTGTTATCATTTTTTCATCCACACTGAGTAGTTGAACTCCCATTTCTTTCTTCTGTCTTTCACTATGGACATACCCACAGAAGGCTTTTTCTTGCTTTTAGTATTCCTCAGTAACCTCAGTTCATTCTAGCTTTAGCCTATCTTTATCTCTGCAATTCTGTCCTAGGTGCCTGTAGTCTTCCTTTGTAGCCTGACTTTCTTTCCACTTCCTATACATGTCCTTTTTTGTTTTCAGTTCATTGTTAAGCCTTTTTGTGAAGCAATGTGGACTTCTGCTGTCTTCTACCTTTTTTCCTTGTTAGAATTCAAATTGTGCCTTTAAAATCTTCTTTTTAAAAGATTCCCACCTATCTTGGACCCCTTTTCTCATTAGAGTCAATTGCCATGGGACTTTGTTCTGAGTTTATTAAAATTGGGTTTCCTAAAATCCAGACTACATGCTTGGCTGCACTTGACTTTTGCTCCCTTTGGAATGAAGCGTTCAAGTATGACAGGGTCACTTTCCCCCAGAGTTCCCATAGCTGCCACTTTGTCCACTAGGTCTTCCTTGTCAGTTGTATCAAGCCAAGGGCAGCCATTTCTCTAGTTCTTTTTTTCATTTTCTGTAGGAGGAAGTTGTCAGAAACATTTTAGGGATTTTGTGGAAGGGGCATATTTGGCAGAATTTGTCTCCCAACAGATACTGGGGAAATTGAAGTCTTCATAATATCATCATCATGCCTCCTTGAAACACCAGCAATCTGCTTTTCAAAATTCTCATCCTTGTCTTCTTGACTGTGTGGTTGGTGATAGATGTATTAAGTGGATCTATTCTAGGTATGAGCAAGTTGTGGGCCAATTTCACATGTGTGTTTTTAACAAGGTAGATGTTATTGGACATTATCTAATGTTGCCCATCTATAAGCAGAACCCACTGCTACTTCTGTTCCATGTTGCCACTGAATTAATTGCCGAAGTAGCACTCACTGCTTGCACAGCAGGGACTGGGTGCTTCTAAATACAAGTCTTGAAATGAGCAGGAACACTCATTTGTAGAAGGGGCAGGTGGACAGAGCTCCCTTATATGAGTTCTGCTGACCTGCCCATTCCAGAAACTTGTGGCTTAGCAATGAACTGCCTACAATCTCGAAAAACAGCTTTCACAAGCCACATTCAATAGGCAGAATATATCAAGAGGGAAAAGTGAGTTAATCATTATAAACAAGTCTTTGATGAAAACATCTTCTAGAGAAATCTGTTGTTTCTATTTAGGAAATAAAATTCTAATGAGAAACAGTTCCTATTAGAACTATCTACCTGATTTCTGGCAGCTCTTCAAAATATTTGATCTAGTACATAGTGACTTAGAAAGCAAAAGTGCATAACCTAATTCTGCCATGGATACACTCTTAATCATCATGTTATCCTATTTCAGTTTGGTGCACAAGTAAAAATGGCTAGGAAAGTAGTATAAGAGTTCAGGCAAGAAAGGTATTTGAAAATATCAAGTTTGCTGAGTCCATGTGGGGTCTCTGATATGGGATGCTGTTTCCATGACCTCAGCTAGCCCATGTGTAGCACAAGGGACCATAAAAGTTGAGCCCATGCAACATCATAACTTTTGCTATGGAACTGGTGTCATAGACCAATGCTGTTTGCATTTTGAAAAACCCTACATGTTAAGTGAGGAAAACTCACTTAACAATACCTATAGGCCTGGTCCTAAATCCACAATGCCAATGGATACTATTAGTACAGAAGATAAAGCTTTGCATGACACAGGGTGGAGACATGGTGGCATGTTGTTTCTATGAAGTGGCGCTTCTATACAAAGAGAACTGCAGAACTAACTACATAATATAATAGCTGGTGTATGCATAGATGGCGAATATTTGGATTAATAATTCAATTTTTTAAAATATTATAATGGGCAGGTTACTTGTACCTTGTTACACCTTCCATGGAAGTTATTTTGTGGTGGTGCTCAGAACAGTTTCTCAAACTGCCAAATGCACATATGGGCCTAAAAGATTACTTACTGATTTGTGCTAGTTGTAAGTATGAACATGAATGGGGAGAGTGGAGAGGCTGAAAGTTAACCAGAGCTTTTCCAAATCATCAGTTTGCAACATGAAAGAGGAATACTTTTCCTGGCATTTAAAGGTAATTGTTGGATCCAGTTTCTGCCTTCCATGGATAGAATGGCTCTGCTCACAGTAAGTGCCTATGAGTTTTGACAATTCCACACACAAACACACACACTGCAGGTTATCCTATGAAACAGGGTCCCGTGGTCCTTTATGCAACATTTTCAGGAGTTGAAGAGTCTTCTATGGTGATGGAGGACAAGGCCAAGTATCCACTTGTCCCAGCAAAAGTGTAAAACTGGATTCAACAAAAATGCTCCTTTCTCCTAATGTGATTAGCTTTCTAATGAGTAACCCCCTACAGTTATTTCTGAGGTAGTAGAAACATGTATGGGACTGTATGCCAAGCATTGCCCTGTTCTCTCTCTCTCTGTCTCAAAGGAATATTTTATTGCTTTTAAAAATCACATTTCTAAAAGCAAAGAAACTATCATGCTGAGGCTGTCAGCAACAGCTTCTACTATTCAATGGAATCTTTTGAAGAACAGTTAAGGCACCATTTTGGCCTCTGAAGGGATAACAAATAATAACTAGAAGTTGAAAGTTCCTTTGAATTTCCAGGAAAGAGATATGCTTAAATTAAACTACATTTGTCAGCAGCTGTATCCCTTTCCTTTTTATGAATTATTAACCAACTGCTAGTTTTACTGTTGACATATATATATGGAGAGAGAGGGAGACAATGAGAAAAGAACAAGTGTGACTTTTGTATGAAGCCAAATGTTCGAATCAAGAAATTGTTCAGATAAAATAGAGTTTTCGGGCCCTAAAGCTATCCAAGAAATTTAATCTATAGTGATTGGAATTGGGTTCAGCAAACTAATCTCTTCCTACTTCTCTCTTTTTCTCTCATGTATATATTTGGGCTTATTATGAGTAATAAGGTGTAGATAGGCCCTGAATCAACACTCATATTCCACCACACTTTTGTTGCTAGTCGTGAAGTTGTGTCCGACTCATCACGACCCCATGGACAACATTCCTCCAGGCCTTCCAGTCCTCCACCATCTCCCGGAGTCCATTTAAGCTCACACCAACTGCTTCAGTGATCCATTTAGCCACCTCATTCTCTGCCGTCCCCTTTTTCTTCTGCCATCTATTGTTCCCAGCATTAGGCTCTTCTCCAGGGAGTCCTTCCTTCTCATCAGGTGGCCAAAATATTTGAGTTTCATCTTCAGTATCTGGCCTTCTAAAGAGCAGTCAGGGTGGATCTCCTCTAGGACTGACCAGTTTGATCACCTTGCGGTCCAAGGGACTCTCAGGTGTCTCCTCCAGCACCACAATTCAAAGGCCTCAATTCTTCAGTGCTCAGCCTTCCTTATGGTCCAACTTTCACAGCCATACATTGCAACTGGGAAAACCATAGCCTTGACTATACTCACTTTTGTTGACAGAGTGATGTCTCTGCTTTTTAGTATGCTGTCTAGATTTGCCACAGCTTTCCTTGCCAGGAGCAAGCGTCTTTTAATTTCTTGGCTGCACTCCCCATCTGCGGTGATCTTGGAACCCAGGAAAATAAACTCTGTCACTATCTCCATTTCTTCCCCATCTATTTGCCAGGAAGTGATGGAACCAGATACCATGATCTTAGTTTTCTTAATGCTGAGTTTCAAGCCAACTTTTGTGCTCTCCTCCTTCACCCGCATCAAGAGGCTCCTTAGTTCGTCTTCACTTTCTGTCATTAGAGTGGTACCATCAGATATAGAGGCTGTTGATATTTCTCCCAGCAACCTTAATTCCAACTGATGATTCATCTAGCCCTGCCTTTCTCATGATATGCTCTGCATATAAGTTAAATAGGCAGGGCGACAATATACAGCCTTGCCAAACTCCTTTCTCAATTTAGAACCGATCAGTGGTTCCGTGTCCAGTTGTCACTGTTGCTTCTTGACCCGCATATAGGTTTCTCAAGAGACAAATAAGATAGTCAGGTACTCCCATCTCTTTAAGAACTTGCCACAATTTGTTGTGATCCACACAATCAAAGGCTTTAGCATAGTCAATGAAGCAGAAGTAGACGTTTTCTGGAACTCCCTAGCTTTCTCCATGATCCAGCGTATGTTGGCAATTTGATTTCTTCCACCACACTAGTATATTCTATTGTTGAGATATATTTATTGCACCTCTGATACGGTGCACTCATAATTAGAGCAGCTGTCCACCAACCATAAGAACCCACAAATAGGGGCAGGTAGCAATGCAAAGAAAGAAGGGCCTAGATTTTTTCACCTTATACTGATGGAGATCTTATACAGACATTATCTGAGGAAGCAGTGCTTTCACTTTAGCAAAAAATGAATATGCCCTTTAGACATCTTTATAGAAATGCATCTTCATCATACATAATATATGTTATATCTCAAGGTTGCTCAATTAAATCCACAGTTCCATTGAATATTATTCAAAAGGGAACTGTAACAGTAGAATCTTTGCTGACACTCAGAATATACAATAAATATTTTTGCAGAACTTGTCAATTGCACTCAGCTTTGTGTGTAACACCAAACTTTTATGAGGTGTTTCATTATTAAGGATTAACTACAACATTACCCTTTAATAGGATCATAAATCTTTAATTACAGTTCAGTACAATGCCAACTAAAATTGCTTTTGGAGTGAAACAATTCTGTTCCTGGTTATGAATAAGCAATTTCTTTTATAGGTAAAGAAATCATAACTTTTCAAAGTGGTGACAGAGCCCTGCATTTCATTATATGACCATAGTACGTACTGTGATAAGAATTACACATGAACAAGACAGGCTACTGAAGTTTCAACACTACTTGCTAATGGGAGCTGGCTGCAAAACACACTCTATTTAGGACCCAATTCTATGGAATCCTGATATTGTCTGGGAAGCCATAGAATTTTTTGGAGTTCTAGCTCTAAGATCCCATCATCTTGGAACTGGGATGCCAAAGGCTGAACTTCAACAGCTGGAGTGGAAAACTGTGTTAGTTGCCCTTCTGTCAGGGTTGCAGTTAAGCCTGGGAGGGGGAAATAAGGGATGTGCTATGGGCCAGGAAAAGGAGGAGGCCTGGGGCATGGAAACATGCTAATTCTAATCAGAGATAAAGGCTCCTTTCTTTGTTTCTCCCGACACAAGATATAGAACTTCCTAAGAACATAACAAAAGCCATGCTGGATCAGACCAATCCAGTCCAGCATTTTTTTCACACAGCGGCAAACCAGCTGCCCACAGGAACCTTCTGTTGGATACAAGAGTCCTACCTGGCCAAAATTCTCAGCAACTGGTATATGTAGACATAATTCTCTGGTGTTGGAGGTAGCACATAGCCACTACAGTTAGTAACCACTGATAACCTTCTCCTCCATGAATTTGCCCAGTCTATTTTTAAAGCCATCTGAATTTAAGCACCCCGTGAAAGAAATGGTGTGGGTATCATGGCCATCAACTGAATCATGCCTTTGGCATTACTGAAGATGGGTGATCCAGCACCATCATGTCCCACAACAGATATATCATTTGTCTATTTTTAAAGGCGGGGGGCGGGGGTTGGTGTATTTTAGCTTTAAAAGATGCTGTGATTTGAAGCAAAAGACTTTGCACTTTCCTGCTATAACACTGAAGCATACTGCCTAGAACTGTTATAAAAATGGCAAACATCACTCCCACCCACCCCTTTCATAAAGCTGTATTATCGCTCCCTGCAGCAAGACTGCCCCCAATCCATTATGCATGCAATTGGACCATGTTTTGATAGATTGTCAGGATAAAGCATAAGGGAGAGGGGGAAACAAGTCTATTTGCTTCAACAGCTTTTGTTGACTCCCCCAAGAAAAATATATGTTTCAAGAGTAGAATGGCATGCACATCAAAGAATTGGAATCTGAGCTGAGCTTGAAGGCATTTTGAGGGACTGTAGAAGGATAAAAGGTCTTCTTAGAGCTCTTGATAAAAATGGATGAGCAAAATCTGTCAAGCACATGTCATTCTTCACAAAAGCTACTCACTTTGAGACACAATTGTGGGTATTGAAAAAGAGCAACCCAGGCTTGTACTCAAAAGAAAATAGATGTGTATAAGATGGGGGGGTGCACATGCATGCATGCGCATTATATATAATCCAATAATCTAAAACCAATGTTTGTCTTTAAAAGTAAGGAGAGCATATAACATATCTTTCTCTCTATCATCTCTGTCTGTATCTCTATCTGAAGATTAGGTATGACTGTTACAACATGGTCCAGGAAACTTTGACCCTCTATTCCATCCTTTAAGAAAGGCTAGCAATAAAAAATGAGAAAAATAATTCCACCAGCATTGGCACAAGGTTTTTGCCTCAGCTCAGATATGCTACATGACCAATTTCCATTTCCTGTACAACCAGTGTGATGATCCCTATATTGATCCCTCCTGATCCAATGGGAAATTGCAGGATCAGCAGGGGTGGCCAAGTCCACCATGACATATATTGTGCAAAGCTCAATGTAACATGTATACCTCTTTTAGCAGATTATTGTTTCCCTTCCACGTTTCTAGTTAATGCAATGGCTCCTATGTGAGCATGCTGAAAAAACATGATTCGAAATACATTTTAGCTTTGAAATCCCTCATTTTGTCCTGCTTTAGGGATTAACATCTTGCTGAAACACTGCAGACATTATCAGTAATTTATAATGGAATAAATTTAAACTTAGTCACACTTAGAGTAGACCTATTAAAATCAAAGGAACTTAAGTTAGCCAGGGCAAATAAATTCATTTCAATGCATCTACTCAAAGTATGGCTAGGCACTTGAAAAACCTGTGTCTCTTGGTCCCTGGTCCATAAAAGTTGGTTCAGTGGACCTGCCTATATTCACAAGAGCCAGCTTTTAGCACATGCTGTTCAATTCTGCAGAAGCTGGGTTTCTCAACCATTGCCTCTATTTCTGAAGTTCAGGAGTGAGTATAGGTGATTATACAGCTAAAATAAAAGAATTTTTAATAAGTAGGAGATATCAGTAAGCACTGATGAATACTAAGATTTGGAAGAGTACAAAAACAAATCATTAGAAAGAAAACTCCTATGGGAAACAAAATATAAGATAGCCTAATGAGGACTGAGCTCTTCAACTGGCCCCAGAATGATGAATATAGATTGTGATGTGAACCTGGAAGAAAGTGGGGGATGAAAGGGAGTATTTTAGAAAATATCACAGCTGGTTGACTGGCACCAGAGACAGTAGTATTCCACAGTGCAATATTTGGTTGCAGGATCCACTGGGGTGTGCATTTTGAAAGACCTATTCCACACATTGTGGGAGCTGCACATTTATTTATTTATTTATACATGCATGCATGCATGCATGCATGCATACCTCTCTCTTGTATGAAAAATGGCACTCAGGACAGCTTACAGAACTAATTAAAAGTAATTAAAACACCAGATTAAAATATAATAGAAACAAATGGAAAACCTCTGATTTTTAAGGACACTGAAAGTGATGAAACAAGTGGACTATTGTCTTGGGCAATGTCAGTAGAAAACTCAGGCCAACCCAATCAAACATGGGCTAGAGGTCATTTGAAAGCATGGCAAAAATATGCTCTTTTCCTCTTCACTACTACTTCTGCTCAGTCATCCAGTGGAGCTTTCTCAGATGGTCAGAGGGCTGTTCTTTATGTCAGAAGAGGAGATGGACCATTGACAAGGCACAGTGATCAATTTGCATGGCACTTGCTGGATAAAATCATAGTTGGTATAGGTTGAATGGTTGTAGTTTTGGCTCTGCTTACCCACTTATAGTGAACACTTATTAATTTGTACAGTCCAAATATGTGAACAAGGTCCTTAGAGAAGTGAAGTCTACCACTTCAGTGTTGGAAACCCTTGCTCTTTTAAAGCAATGAAAAAGAGGGATTGGTTGAGTGTATAAAGACAGTGGTAAATGCTTCCTTATGGAAAGATTGGTTCTGTTTTGCCTAATACTCTGTGTTATGTCTTGGCTTGCTGTTAGTCGCGAAGTCATGTCCAACCCATCGCAACCCCATGGACAACATTCCTTCAGGCCTTCCTCTCCTCCACCATCCCCCGGAGTCCACTTAAGCTCACACCAACTGCTTCAGTGACTCCATCTAGCCACCTCATTCTCTGCCGTCCCCTTCTTCTTCTGCCATCTATTGTTCCCAGCATTAAGCTCTTCTCCAGGGAGTCCTTCCTTCTCATTAGGTGGCCAAAATATTTGAGTTTCATCTTCAGTATCTGGCCTCTAAAGAACAGTGAGGGTTGATCTCCTCTAGGACTGACTGGTTTGATCTCTAGGACTCTTTAGTTCCTATTCACTTTCTGCCATTAGAGTGGTATCATCTGCATATCTGAGCTTGTTGATATTTCTCCCGGCAATCTTAATTCCAGCTGGTGATTCATGGTAGCCCCGCCTCTTTCATGATGTTCTCTGCATATAAGTTAAATAGGCAGAGGGACAGTATACAGCCTTGCCGAACTCCTTTCTCAATTTTGAACCAATCAGTGGTTCCGTGTCCAGTTCTCACTGTTGCTTCTTGACCCACATATAGGTTTCTCAAGAGACAAATAAAATGGTCTGGTACTCCCATCTCTTAGATAACTTACCACAATTTGTTGTGATCCACACAATCAAAGGCTTTAGCATAGTCAATGAAACAGAAGTAGATGTTTTTCTGGAACTCTAGTTTGATCTCTAGTTCCTCTCCCTCTTCGAAATCCTGCCTGTACTTTTGGTAGTTCTTGGTCCACACACTGCTGGAGCCTAGCTTGTAGGATTTTGTGCATAACTTTGCTAGCATGTGAAATGAGTGCAATGGTGCGGTAGTTTGAACATTCTTTGGCATTGCCCTTCTTTAGGATGGGAATTTTGCTGGCATATTGAGTGTAGCACTTTTACTGCATCATCTTTTAAGATTTTGAATAGCTCAGTTAGAATACTGCCACCTCCACTAGCTTTGTAGTTGCCCAGACTTCCTAAGACCCGTTTGACTTCATATTCCAGGATGTCTGGCTCAAGATCAGTGACCATCACATCATGCTTATCAGGGACATTAAGTTCTTTCTTGTATAGTTCCTCTATTTAACCTTGCCACCTTTTCTTAATCCCTTCTGCTTCTCTTAGGTCCTTGCCATTTTCGTCCTTTATCATGCCCATTCTATTTCTTTGCACTGTTCATTTAAGAAGGCATTCTTATCTCTTCTAGCTATTCTCTGGAATTCTACATTCAATTGGGTGTATCTTTCTCATTCTCCCTTGCCTTTCGCTTCCCTTTTTTCCTCAGTTATTTGTAATACTTCCTCAGACAGCCATTTTGCTTTCTTGCATTTCTTTTTCTTTGGGATGGTTTTAGTTGCTACCTCTTGTACAATGCTGCGAACCTCTGTCCATAGTTATCCAGGCACTCTATCAGATCTAATTCCTTAAATCTATTTGTCACCTCTACTGTATGTTCATCAGGGATATGATTTAGGTCATACCTGAGTGGCCTAGTGCTTTTCCCTACTTTCTTCAATTTAAGCCTAAATTTTGCCACCAGAAGCTCATGATCTGAGCCACAGTCAGCTCCTGGTCTAGTTTTTACTGACTGGATAGAGCTTCTCCATCTTTGACTGCAGAGCACATAGTCAATCTGATTTCTGTGTTCACCATCTGGTGATGTCCATGTGTAGAGTCGTCTTTTGGGTTGCAAACAAAAGAGTGTTTGCTATGACCATTGTATTCTCTTGACAAAATTCTACCAGCCTGTGCCCTGCTTCATTTTGTACTCCAAGGCCAAACTTGCCTGTTATTCTGGTTATCTTTTGGCTTCCCACTTTAGCATTCCAATCCCCCATGAAGATAAGGACATCATTTTTTGGAGTTAATTCTAGAAGGTGTTGTAGGCCTTCATAGAACTGGTCAACTTCAGCTTCTTCATCACCAGTGGTTGGGGCATAGACTTGGACTACTGTGATATTGAATGGTTTGCCTTGGATTCGAACTGAGATCATTCTGTCATTTTGGAGATTGTATCCCAGTACTGCTTTTCCTACTCTTTTATTGACTATGAAGGCTACTCCATTTCTTCTGAGGGATTCTTGCCTGCAGTAGTATACTTGATGGTCATCTGAATTAAATTCACCCATTCTTGTCCATTTTAGTTCACTGATTCCTAGATGTCGATGTTCAGTCTTGTCATCTCTTGTTTGACCACGTCCAGCTTGCCTTGATTCATGGATCTTACATTCCAGGTTCCTATGGAGTATAGATCTTTGCAGCATCGGACTTTCCTTTCACCACCAGATACATCTGCAACTGATATCCTTTTGGCTTTGACCCAGTCGCATCATTCCTTCTGGCGTTACTAGTACTAGCCCTCTGCTCTTCCCCAGTAGCATATTGGACACCTTCCAACCTGAGGGGCTCATCTTCCGGCGTCATATCTTTTGACCTTTTGGTTTGGAAACCATGGGGTTTTCATGGCAAAGATGCTGGAGTGGGTTGCCATTTCCTTCTCCAGTGGATCACATTTTGTCAGAGCTCTCTGCTATGACCTTTCCATCTTGGGGGGCCCTGCACAGCATAGCTCATAACTTCATTGAGCTAGGCAAGCCCCTTCACCACGACAAGTCAGTGATCTATGAATGAGCTATCTTGGCTACCTTTGTTTAAAGCAAGCAAACAAAACATCCCTCATTCCCATTGTATTGGATAATTTCTGGCATGTTTCCAATATTCCATTCCTGGCAAGGTCTGGAGCATACAGTAACTTCTCAGTTCCAGAGATTTTTACATGAGATGGATATTTTAGAATCATTTAGTCTTCCTTCAGGCATGATTATGGGACAGACTGCTTTGGTTACCCTGATAGTGGAGGTATGCCAGCAATTGTGCAAGGGAAATGTGTTCATGCTAGTTCTGCTGCACATTGCCAGTGCCTTCAATCTTGCCATACTGCAGAGGCATCTCTCTGAGATGGGACTGGGAGGCACTGTTACAGGGTATCTCTAACACATCTTGGAGAGTAATCTCAACAGGTAGTACCGACGCAGACTTCTTTGATACAGCACCCATTGTCCTTCAGAGTTTTATCCCATCCTCCATTCAATTTAATGTATACATGAGACCATTGGGAGATATTATCTAAAATTTGGAGATTCAGTCCTATCATTATTTAATGACATCCAACTCTATATTGTCTTTCCATCTAAATCTACAGAATTTATTGAAGTTCTAAATTGGTGCCTAATGTTGGACGATGGCAAACAAATTGATCTAGACGTGACAAAAGGACCTATGATCAGTTTAAAGCTAGATCAGGGAACAGTGTTCCATTTTCCTAAAATTCAGTCTGATAGACTGGGTACACGAATGGATTTATCTCAGAACTTTGTTGTCCAGGTTTTGACTATGGTCAGCAGTACATTTTGCAGCTTTAGCTAGTGGGTATCTATGCACATTCCTCGACACATCTAGTCTGCCCATAGTCACTTGTGGCTTTGTTATATTCTGTTCTGGCTATTGTGACGTACTGTGAGTGAGATGCTTTGAGAATTGTTCAGAAACTTCAGTTTTTCCAGAAAGCTATGTCCAGACAGTTGACCAGCAGGTTACAGGGGGCTGATCTGGCTCTACTCCATAGAGAGTGGGTGCTCAGGAGCAATTGTGGCATCTTTTCAGGCCATTCCTCCATTCCAGAGATCAATCAGGACCTCAGTGGAATAGCCTAATGAGGTGACAGGAAAATCCCCTAGTGGTATCAGAAAACCATCAGGATCTATCAGTCTCCTGTGGCAGAGCAGTTTAAATGATCTTCCACCCTTGCAGATGTTCCAAGTTCCAGTAAGTCTAAACACCACTAGGCAGTGGTTTCTCCATTACCATTGAACTAGAAAGTTTCTCCATATCTATGTCACTGCCTTTCTACTTTTCACAGAAAACAAGATTGTAAGAACCACTGAATGACTGGGACCAAGTGCTATTTAGTTACTATGAATTCTGAGCAACTTCTCACATGCTCATTGCAACCTATGCATCAACATTAGGAATGTCAGTAACATCACAATGGATTCAAATTAGTTTATATTTTTATGAATCCAAGTTGTGGGCCAGCATTTTCAGACTCACACTTGTTCTGTGGAGATATGGATTTTTCGTCCTTTGGAGAAAGATTAGCACAAATGCACATAAGTGCTTAGTCATACTTTCAGTACTGAAAATCTGTGCTATTACACACTTGCTCATCCTTAAAAGAATCCAATTGTGTCAATGAGTGCTGTATCAAACAAAAGGTGCATGACGTTAGAACAAAAGGTGCATGACATTAGCAATTTAACAATATCCATATATCTCTAGTCAACAAATAAAGGAATTTATTTCAGCTACTAGATCTTTATGTAATTATGATATAACATACACTCTTTTTAAAGCACACAAAGGAGCAATAATATAAAAAAGGCATAGGAGAGATGTAACTTTTCAGTTGGAACATTCTTTTTAATGTCATTTTTATACCTAAAGGACAAATGTAAAATAGTTAGAGCAACATCCTGCCATACAGTTGTTTATTTTTCTTCAATAGCCATTGAATTGTTTGTTCCTTAGCAGTCTGTTTGGTTTTATGCTTCCTACCCCTGCTATCAACTTGGGGATTGATGGTGGATGAATCATGCAGGTAATAAGTCATTTCATAGTGCGATGACTCTGTAACATATGGCATGCCACATCTGCATCTATATAATGGTGGGGCAGTGGATTGTGTTATCCACTTGTCTCATTATTCTTACAATACCATCTCAAGATTATTGTTTATTATTCTTTTCCTTCTGTATGATAAGTGATGTAGCTTTCTGTCCTAAATGCTTCTGTGAAATTGTTTTATAATGTCAAAGACAGTATTGAATGTATTTCTCATTCTCTTGTTTTCATCTAGCAATACTTTGCCACTGGTTGTCCTTAGCTGTGACAGACACATGGGAGATGGCAGCTTGGCATTTCTCTATACATTGGTGCTACATTATCATTTTACAAGGCCTAAAATGCATAGCAAAATCTGCATTTAAGATGTGCTTTGCAGAGAGCTGGGGAGGCAGCTACTAGTTTTGCTCAAGAACACTGAAATATTTTCCTTCTGTCAACAGTTAGCTGTGTCTCTGTCAAATTATAGTCTTACTATGCAGGATATATATGTATGCAAAAGCACAATGAACATGTCTAACAAAATACTCTTTTCTTGTTGTCCATAATTTGCTACATTCCCCATTTCTATCTTAAAATTAAGTAGTGGACATAGCATTCAAAGCACAGGGACTCAGCAATAAATGGGAAAATAAATGCATATTGATATCTATAAAATTGAAATGTAGCTAAATATAAAATATGAATACTCCATAGCTGTCTCATTTTCACATTACTTCCAAGCCATTGTCAAGATATTTTTTCATAAGTTCTACCAAATCTCACATCTGGAAAGAATACGGATTCCGGAAATCCATATCCCTACTCCTTCCTGGCCTATTGGGCAAACTGCAACCAATGAGTCCTGCTAACTTTAGAAGCAAAAAGGACTCCCCATGGCTTTGTCATCTGTCATGCTGAGTACCAGACTACATGTTATGCTTACCGTGTAATACATAGCTACATTCATCCATCTATCCATCCATTGAAGCCACATGTTTACTGGAAGAACAGAGCAAATCATATTTGAATACAATACCAATAGGAATGTTGGCTTTAAAGTTCCAGACCACGCAGCAGAACAATTCTTGGTTAAAAGAAGGATGAAATGTGACAAGATAAAGTGCACATTTAGATAAGCAATCTTTATAAATACATATTTTGTTAGACTACATTAGAATGTGTAATTTGTTAAATCAGAAACTAGGACGGAATCAGCTTATGAATGAACACATGAGAAACTGACACAGACCAGATGTAGTCTGGTGCACTTATTCCTAAATATCCCCCAGTTACAATATATGTATTGAAGTTGTGATGACATGATATTCAATAAGGGTAACATATGGCTTGTACCAGACTTGCAGCCTAGTCTTGTACTGTCTTCTCACCATAGTTCTCTCTCTTCTGTCATTTTGATTCAGTCTGTCCTAGTTGACTATTTGATATTCTATGTTTACAGAGGGTTGGTTGTTCAAACTGTATTATCAATAAAGTCGAAGACTGATTAATATGGAAGAACTGATGTGAGTTTCATTGACTAGATGTGAATTTAGCAACTTTTGTGTTAAGTCTAGCACAATCCAAGAGTCCCAAGAACATGCAGTGTGAGGTTTTTACTTCACACTCTGTAGTAAGTGACCATATCATTGCTAAAATTTTGGGTAGGTTGGCTCAGCACAAGTCACTGAGGTGTCATGCATTGGGTGGTGTCTTGTGTTCTCCAAACCCTGCTGTGGTATTTCAGAATGGTACACTTCATTTTTAGAAACCACAATAACAATCTGTTCTACTGTTTTCATGCTTCACTGTGCTTTCTCTGGTCAACTGAATCCAGAACCACAGTTTTCATGATCCTGGTATGTAACACAATTCCCTGGTAAGAGTTGCAGCCACCCAGCATAGGACTGAATTTCAGGCCTGGTGGATGATGGAATAGGAGAACTGAGTGAGGAAACCACACTAGCATAGAAAATGATTGCCAGGAATATTGCCAGGAGGCTTTGGCTATGGGGCAGCACACAAATGCAATAGACAAACAAACAGGCATTCACACAAAAAACTGTGCTGTGGAAACTGCAGGCTTGCATGTCATAATGTATGAATGCAGCCATTGTCTGCGGGACAAGCATTATTTAATAATGAATAGCTGGTCTTGTTTCTTCCACTCCCCCACAACCACAAGTGGGCCCAATTTAACATGGTTCTTCAAGAGAAAAGAGCTTTACCTTCTTTCCTTCCCAGTTTTGAAATTCCACCAGCCTCCCTTCTGAGGGGGTAGGAATAAAAAGAAAGAAAAGTCTTTATTAGAATCAGTGGGGTTGTCCCCTCACTTTTTAGTGGCAATTCAGGGCTGGTAATATTCTGGAAAAAGAATAGGGGAAGTGGTTAACCCCCCCCCCCCCGCAAGTACCATGACCTGGATCAGGTCCATGCATGCTTGCAGGAGACATAGTCCAGTGTGGCATGGTGATTAAAGTGTTGGACTGGGACTTGAGAGGTCCAGGTACTAGCCCCTACAGCCATGAAGCTGACTGGGTCACTGATCTACCTCCAGGGTTTTTGTAAGCATAAATGGAGAGGTTGAAGCAAATTATGCAAGTTGTCTTAAGATCCTTGCAGGAAAAAGATGGGATATACAGATAATAAACAAAGAATAGGGAAACAAACTAAATTAAAGGAACATTTCATTTGGACATGAGCAGCTTGATACAACTTCTAATATATCTCATTTTTGCCAGATAATATACCTCATTTCCCAAGATTTCTTTATATCTAGTTTTTCTACCTTGCTTTCCTCTGTTTGTTCTAGCCACTTCTAGAAAGGACCATGATATTGCCTTGAATTCTGTATGGGTTCATAGTCAAAATCTGCTATTGTTTAAATCAGATATGAGGAGCAAAATTCAAATTATGCATATATTGTATCAAAATAAATATTCAAGTTTTATCTGAAAACATGAGAAGGCCATCGGTTGTATCCAGAGTCATTTTGGATTAATTGTGCTGATGGAAGTGGACTTCCTTGCCATTTCTTTCCCACATCAGCTTTTCCAGCTTTCTCAACATGCAACACAGAAAGAGTTAATTCACATGCCATGAGAAGTCCTTACGGCTGTGGGTCTCTCTGTGTTGTAGGTTTTTGGTACTGGGAAGTTTATTGTATTGGGGGTTTTAATGTATGGTTGACTTTTTTCTGATGTTGCGAGCTGCCCCAAGGCTTATTGCGATGGGGCGGCATAGAAATGTTTTAAATAAATAAATAAATAAATATCAACTGAACCCAGTTCCAGAGTTCCTGTGTAGTATTCCCCATATTTTCATTTATTATCTAGGTAATTAAGAAAGATTTCAATTAGCTAAGAAAGTCATGTGAAAGACCAACATGCTCTAAGAGATGATTGCAGTTGTTTAGCAAATGGTAATTCAGTTCCCGCATGGGGAAGTGTTAAACTGATATCCTATGGGTTCTGTTGGTGTAGTACAGTTTTTAAGAATCTCAGTAGTGGTACCCATATGAGTAGAGTATTAATCACTGAAGCCTTGGTCCAATTCCAAGTTAGGTAATTAAGTTTTGCCTTTAGTCTCAATTACATTTTGCAATCCTTATTGTTAGTCTCCTGTCTCACATTATCTCTCTATTGAAATGAGGCACTCAAGTGACAATTTGGCCTTTGAAATTGTACATCTAAATTCTTGCTTAGTGGCTCTAGTCCAAACATAACTGAAGAGAAATTATTCCTGCTCACATTCAGTGTTACCCACTATCCAGGTGAGCTGAAGAAGTCAGAATTCAGCTAATTCCCATGCAAGTTACAGAATCTAAATTGGGCTAAATCCAAGTTCTTTGCAGTAACTGAGCTGTGGAGCATGCTGCTTATTTGAAACTTTTGTCCTACAGTGTCCTACATTCAAAGGTGCTACATAAAAGAAGGTTAATTATTATTGTTCTCATTCTTTCCCTGTGTGACCATTGCTTCATGATCTTTTATAGTTTATAGCTCAGTTCACTTAGAACACTCCCTGCTACTGCTTTACAACGCATTGTCTGACCTGCTGGAAAAATGCAACAAAGCTGAGGGCTGATATGGCTGTCACTTGCAGACTTGAAATACTTCAGCATTGCCATTTCTCCACACAGTGAGCCACTGGGTGTTTCATGAGAAAGTCTGACTCCGGAGAAGGAAATCCTACACTGGCAGCTAAACTGAACAGTGAGCTGATGCAAGCCAAAGGGATTACCCTCTGAAATACTGATTCAGTAGAAGTGCTTTTGACCAGCCTATAGTATGGGCCACAGTGACCTGGTTCACAAATAATGACAAGTATGAGTATCAACGTAGATTGAATATTTGTTGTCCCTGAATGATGCATTGTTAGTACACATGGAACCTGCACAGGTTTATATATGAAACCTGAAGTGCCTGCTATATATCAGAACAGCATAGGAGCAGAGCCTATGGTTGGTTGTTGGCTTGTGATCTCTGGGATATTTGTGGTTAACACTCCATAGTTAAACTATACTGCAGAATTCACACTTAATGAGAACCCACAATTCAATGACAACCCATAGTCAACCTGTAGAGCTTCTCTGCATGAGACATGCACTGCACATTCATGATTTACATGTTTTGCAGAAAACTGTGGGTACTTAAAATTGTCAGGACTTCTCCTGTGTTTGGCAGCCATTTCTGTGTATCTAAAAAGAGTGAGAAAAATCAGCTGTTATCTGTGATGTCAAAATGAATCAGAATGAGATATATGTACATATTTGCAGTTCTGCCCTATACCACAAGTGCCAGCTTCAGCTGTGTAATCTCGTTACATGTAGAAACATAACAAAATACCGAGAAGGAAGAACCTTGGAGGAAACACACAGAAACACAGACATACACATATAAAGGACACACTTTTATTCCTACAATGAAATCAGAAGAAACAGTCTTAGAAAAGCAGTGGGTTATATGCCTCATGTAGAGAAACCTATAAACCTATATTGAAATTTCGTGTGAACTAGCTCAGTACGTATTGCAGTTTCTCAGCATTCATTCAAGCTTCAAAGCAGAATCATGTGCATCACAATTATTATTATCTATATTCAGATATATTCATACTGCAGCATCAATTCAAAGTGGTATTCAAATTGGATATGTAATTTAATATTAAAACAACAGCTCTGCTTTTTAGGTGTAAGAAAAATGTAATACATTAAAAAAAAGAATACTGGAAGAATGCGCATATGTGCTTATGCATACTGGTAACCTGTAAGATAAGAATGAAGATCCTTTTTTTTCTGCAGTCAGCTACATTCTCTCAGGGGGTTACAGGCTGGCATTGGGCAGGAAGGGGATGTATCTGTAAGGATGGAGACAGAACTTTTTATAATATGCCTCTATTTTTATGCTGGGAGAAAGATTGAACACTCTTTAGTTTGATCACTTTTAGAGGCTGCATACAACCCTAGGACAATAGGGCGCTCACCCCAACTGTGGGACGGGGGAAAAAATGCAAATTGAATCTGCAGTAGAATGTATGCCTACATTTTGGACCAAGTACAAGAATTGAAAATATGAAAGCCAACTGATCCTTTTCCATGAAGAAGATGTTGGACCCCAACATTCAGGGAGACATTCAGTTAGGGATAAGGCAGTAAGTGTTCCCTAATAAATACCTAGAGATAATCTTGTAATTTATTGGTTTCACTTCCAGTCATTCCCCTGAATTTTGATCCTTTTTGTTTGACATCTCAAATGAAATGTTACACAAAAGTACTGTCTTTTTCAGCAGACGGTCTAACACTGATAGGTTAGAAATCTGCAATAGCCATCTGAGAAACCTCTTTAAGCACTCAGTAATAATGTGTTTAACATGTGCTTTATTACAGTGCTAATTCCATGACATTAGTGAGCAACTGAGAAAAAGGAATTCTTTAGGGAAGAATTCATCTTGTCATTTCTACCTTTTACATGTTGGTAGATTATTCATCCATATCATTTCTCTTTGGGGCACACAATTTATAGGAGCAAATGACTTAAATTAGCTAGAATGTATGGTATCTGAAGTAACAGTCTAAAGATTTGCACTCTTTCAAAAAAACCCATGCTCTTTTTTATGTTTTACATCAATTTATACTATTTTTCACCTGACATGTACCTCTGCCACACATCAGTTTTAAGTGCAGTATGCCAATCAATTGGCAGGTCAGTTCTGAATAGCTAATTCAGCAATCTGTGTTGATGGCCATGACTGGTATCAAACTGGAGTCAGGTTGCAGTCACATTAATGTTACTTGGAATAAACCCATCCATCATTTATGAGAAATATTTAATCAGCATAGAAAAACTATGAGCCAGTGAGCCTAGTATGCTAGAGAGGCAATTAGCCCAACAAATTGTTTATCTCAACTCTCCTTCAGCTAGTCATCTTGAAGAGGTTGCCTTGAGAACCTCCCATCCTTGACTTCCTGCCTCACACAGGCTGTCACCGTGCAGAAATCTGCCTGCTTCATTTCCCTGTTTCCAGCAACCTTGGTGCTTTCTTTCAGTGGAAGGGGCTGGGGCAAACCTCCTGCCCACAAGTGGAGGACAGCGAAGAATGCCATTTCACTGATGGTGGATTCTCTATAAGCTACCTTTTATATTACTCTACCTAAATAACTACAATGGTAAATGTATTCAAGCATGGTGTCCCTAAAACAGGGTAGCCAGAAGCTTAATTCCATTGTACTGAAAGGTTGTGCAACCCAAAGATTCTAATTGAAGGGGCTTCAATAACATTTACATGTAAATAGATGCAACTAAATGTGACAGATTCTCCCACCCCTAAGAAACCTTTCTTTAGGGAGGGACATTGTGTAATAGAGAGCAGCAAGGGGAAAGTACTTTATCTGCCCCAACCCTTATCACTTCTGCATTCTAAATAGCTCCTTCATAAAGAGTTTTAAAAGTGAGGGGAAATGCCACCGGTGGTTCCTAGGAGCACGTGTAGCTTAAAGGGCATTTAAGCGACACATGTCCTTTACAAGTACATACCATCGAATAGGCTTTGTATGTGTGTGTGTGATGATTAGATGAATACTTAGCACTGCCATTTTAGGTTCCTATTTTAAGTATTTATTGTGCTTTTAAGGTTATTGTAAACTAGGGAAGAGTAAGAGTCTTTGTTTCAGTTTGCTTTTGATTCAAATTTAGCAACATCTGTGGCATTTTCCATATACAAGACAAAAATAATTTGATTAAGAAATGCAGTGAAATTGAAAGATCCAGGCCCACTGCAATGAGTGATTTGTCCTTAAAAGTCTTGGTTTGAACACCTGTTATTCATCCATGTTTCTAGTGTTTAATCAGGTTGGCCACCTCTTTTTTTGGGGGGTGGGGGCAGGTTGCTCATCTCTAACAGCTATATAGCAGGCACGGACAACATGACACCTTCTATTGAATTTGGTTGGTGCCAATGGGTTAAAATCTATTTGAAATGAATGCGGTGGAAAATGAAACTGATATTTTCTCATCCCTATTGTAAAATGCTTTGGGATTCTGGTGTCTAAAACAAACAAACAGTTTAATCTAGCACTACCTTAAATTGCATGGTAATTCAAACCTGGACAATGAGTACTGCAACCTCCATAACCCCAAGCCCTGAATTCTTGACCTGTATCACATAAGAATCAAAGTTATCCTTTCAGTGGCTCCATGCATTAGGGTTTCTATACATAAGTCCTTTCATGCAGCTTTCATTCAACATATGGAAGTTAATGGCAGGGCTAACCAGGGTGATTCATTTTCTTTCCAATCATCATAATTGTCATCTATACAGTTTGGCCACCTAATTTTTGTTCAGTGAAATGAAACTTGGATGTAGAAGATTAGGAAAATATCCATCCCTTTAACCCACACTGACTACTAGGGGTGAAGTTTATCCTTGAAAATGAGAAATTCAAGGTTTTATGTGAGCAAATAGCAGATAAATACATGATGCCACATATCAGGGTGATGAGTCGGCAGTTTCTGGGGGCAGATCTGCTATTCTTGGAGGTCTTGATTCTGCATTCAGTCCCTCAGTGCTCTTCAATCTCCAATGACAGCCACAAAAACTGGAGTTGGGAATTGGTCTGGTCTGGTCTAATAATAATTTAATTATAATGCAGTTTTTACTTTCTTAGGAAGTAATCAGAAAGCATAATCTATGCTGTTTTCCCTGTATTTGCTTTAAAAAGATCTCTTTCTGACCTTTAATTTATATTACACATTCTGCTCAATCTAATTCCATCCTGCTGAATAGCCTTTTTCTATGATTTCTATCAACTGTTCATTTACTCCTTGCTTTCCTCAATACTTGTTTCTCCTTGAATCCATTAAAATCCTTTGCCTCAAATAGCCCACCCTAATATACCAATTACTTTCCAATGTTACTTTTTGCTTAGAAGACATCCCAGCTCTCATAAGCAATTAATTTGACATTTATCAATTGTTAAGTAAAATACTATTCTAATAATATGTGCTGCTGCACTCTGTATGTTTAGATAATGCACATTACATGTAATGGATAAAAGTACTTGTGAAATTGCTATTAAATGTTAAATTCTTTGAAAACATGGTAAGTGGATGGAATGTCATATCATGCAATCATATCACAGAATGAGTAAGTAATATATTTGGTGAATGTGTTCAAGGTTCCTAAATAAGAATGAAAAGCAGTATTTCGTAATTTATAAAAAGGCATTAATCAGCAATGCCAGAATACCTGCATGAAATTGTTACAAAGATTACCTTATTGCTTAGGGGAAGGTGTTAAATGAGGAGTACCAATTATAACAACAACTGTAAGCATAACATTATAGCCAAAACTTTGTACCAGAGTTAATTTTTAAGGAGTACTGAAGTGCAAATAACGTTTATCATTAGAAATACTCTACTGAACAAAACTAAAGATGATCACTTCATTATACATTGGACATACCTCCAACTACCAGCATAAGTTGTGAAAGACCATGCATGTATTGGCAAATTGTCCATGCAATTAGGAACCTTGCCAGTGTAGGCTTTCTGATAATGCATAAGACAGGGCTTACATGTGTTCTCTTTAGTGGTTTTCCAAATGTATGTAGACACAACCAGACATGATCTCAGCCCCACACTCACTATGAGCAACCATAGAACACAGCTATCATACCCTTAGTGCAGCTTTAAGACTAGATCTACATCCTTCTTTCAGGACTTGAAAGAAATAGTAATTTGTGTACTGCTACTTCTACTACAGGGTGATTAGCCATGCTAGTTGGCTGCTTTTAGAATTTCCTGTTGTGATCCTAAAAATGTAAACCTCAATGATATTATGAATAATATTATTACATATTGTCATGGTTTGTAACTATGATGGTGTTTATCATTGGTTGATTGTTATGTTTTGCATTGTCACTGATTGCTTTTTTTCTTGTGCTTTGTAAATCTACTAAGAGAGTCCTGCAGGACTATTGATTAAGTGGAATATAAATACAATGATTAAATAAATATATTACTAATAGGAAGGCATTCTTCTTTGTAACCCTGCTCTTGTTATTTGAATAGTTGGCCATAGCTACAATTTGTGTGAACTGTATATTAGAACCACAGAATAATCTCATTAGAAGAGAACTTAGAGTTAAAGGAGAACTTGGAGATCAAAGAACATACAAAGATGCCTTATATAAGTCAGACCATTGGAGCACCTAGCTCAGTATTGTTTGCACTTATTGATAGCATCTCTTCATCTTTAAAGATCTTATGAGTACAAAGCATGTGGTCTACAATTTCTATGACCTTTCCATCTAGAGTCTTCAGAATAGAATGTAATAAACAAGAATAAATACATAATATAATTAAACCCCATTCTCAAGGCAAGATCTACAATGACATGATTGTACAGCATCCCTAATAGATGACCATCCAGCCAAAAAATCAGAGGAATATCAAAAAGTGCAGCCCATCAGGTTTGCAGATACAATTGTAAACTGATTTTTATTTATTTTTTATTTCTGGTTAATAAATAAACAAACAGTCATCCAGGCTACAGGCCTGCAGGAAGTCAAATACATAGGCTTTTAATATAGATCAACATTCAGTCTGGGTTTTGTCCTTCTTGTTTTTCATGTTTACAATCTTACTTAGTGATTCCACACATACAGCCTGTTTTCTTTTTCTTTTTCGCTTTTTAATTTCTTTGGGGCTTCTGTTATGCTCTACAAAGCCAGATACTGGCCTTTCTTATTATTATCTACTGTCTTGTAGAAACCTGTTTCCACTGTTGGATGATTTCCTCTGAAAGTCTGTTCCTTTTAAACCCTGTTTAAGATCCCATGGGTTCACAGCCTAGCTGGAATAGTACCTGTCACAATACATCTACAGCCTTGATAATCTTTCACACTAGGAATGGTTTGTGACAGAGGCTGTTCTATGCAATCCAGCTGGGATATGAGCCCATGAAGCACTAAATAAAGCTTGGAAGAATGAGAACACTCCTTCCGTGGGGATCTATGTACACTAGAAGAGTGTGTGCAGCCCAGTTTTAAATTAGATGTAGTGCAGAGATTGTTAATTAATCCAAAAGCCTGCTCCACCCTTTTCAAACTTTATTTTTGAATGCCATCATTTATAAATGCATTTTATTCCCCCTCTAGCAATGTTCTAAAACTGACAGCAAACTTACTGCTATAGAAACAAAGCACAGAAATTTTAGATAAATTGTAGGATATGAATTTACAAATATAGCTATAATGAACAATACACTGGCACTAATTTAGTATAATTACATAAATGTTACTACTAAAATAACATTTAATAAATACACTGAATGAAGATGTCTAGCATGTTTCTTTTAAAAATGTATTTTAAATTGGACCAGCTATAAATGAATCTTGTAATAGAAAAGTTAAATTCTAATATAAAAATAATTATTTGTGTCAGACATGCATTTTTCTTTTAATACTTCTCAATGGAAATTCATATCTTCTCTCCAGAAGTGTAAATGACCAGGCTAGTTAGTAGCAGAATTTAAAATGGGTTTTTAGATGCTTGTGAATATGAACTTTCACTATCAATACTATGTACAGTCATACAGAGAAGCACACAGAACAGGGGGGAAGGGGAGGAGGAGGAGGGGAGGGGGGGAGAGAGAGGCACACATAACACATTCAGCAAATTAGGTACCATAATGTAACTATTAAAGCATTTCTAGCCATTAGCAGACTTATACAAAGCATTGCATATATTCTTAGGGCTGTGAACTGGCCGAGTAACTTAAACGTTAGCAGATTATAGAATTCTATTTTTAATGTCTCAAACCCAGAAGGATAACAAGCAAGGAAAAATAGATTCAGGGGTCACAACATTGCTGAAAATATGCAATACCTAGCATACAGAACCTTGCACCCATCCCAGTCCTGCAAAGGGACTGAGTATTCCTGGGTTAGTTTATCTACCAGCAGGCACTGGAACCTGCCTTCCTGTCCAGCTTATTGCCTAACAAGATCAATTATACCATTAGGCTTTAGTATTACCAGGGCAAGTGAGATATCTAGTTTAGCTATGGGCATCTCAGGTACACTCATTAAGTCCAAGAATTCTTCAAAGAGAAAATCGTGAAGATAATTAATCATCAGATGATACTCTCTGCAGAATCATTTCTAAATGAGATTAAAAATATCCCATGACATAAAGCATCCTATTGGCTTATTAACATAAGTTCTGCCCTCTTGGTGAGCCAAGGGCTGAGCAAATTCTCATACGTATATAGGAGATGAAATGCCTAAATATAACATTTCATCTTGAGAGTGCCTAAACTGCAACTGTCCAAATGCCTCATTAAGGATATACTCTTGACTGAGCAACTATCTCTAGAGAATATAATCATTCACAAAATTCATTATTTAAGCTAAAATGCTCCTGATGCCATTTTGGGGGGAAGGGTGGTTTATAACCTTCCAATATGAGGTCAGTTTATTAGACTAAGGGTAGGGAAAAACACTCTTTCCTCATTGACCTCCTTAGAAGTCCTGGTCTCCATTTAGCTTTCAGAGTTCAAAGTAGAGATGTACCATTCAGCAAAACTCAAATTCATTAAGGATCTGACTTAAAGCACTCAATCCAACTTGGTGGTGTGATGAGTGGTTTGCACTAAAGTTCATGGATACTTTTCCAATTGTATGCATCAATTGTACACATGCAACTGACAAAATGTGTTTTTGAATATTTTTAAATGACCAGTTTGTCATGGACATTGTTCTAATGTCTTCCCTTGTTAAATAAATTTATTCTGTTACTTAAATGGCATCACAAGCTTGGGAATGAATAGACTTCAGTCACAAATTGTGTGGGGTACATATTAGGTTCTAGGAGGTATAAATAGGCTAAATTCTGATAAAAATGAATTGAAATGTATTCCTTATCCAACACTAATTGAACACCAGCTGTCAAATTATTTATACCCTGGAATGATTTGTTCTTGATTTGCCCTCGAAAAAGTCTGTGCTTTAGGTAGTAACTGAACAAGTCCTAATCAGGTAGACACAAGACTCTGTTTTACTTGATGAGATACAATATCTTGGATGTAGGTATATTTATTGCTTTGGCACTTCAATTTGGTATTAATTTATTATTAAAATGTAATTAATTGGATGGATGGATGGATGGATGGATGGATAAACAGACATTACTAGTAAGGAGCCAAGGGCTTAATTAGGGAACAAACCTAGTCTAATTCAGAGACATGACCTAAACTATTCAAGTGAAATGTAATAATAATAATAATAATAATAATAATAATAATAATAATAATACTGTGTGTCAATTATTTTCAGTCAATAAATATTTTCTTATTTTTATTTTATTTATTTATTTATTTAGAAAATTTCTAGGCCGCTGAAGTCTCGGGGCGGCTTACAAATAAATAAATTAAAATACATAAATAACAATATAAAATACACGTAACTGTATAAAATAAGTCGCCCTGGCCAAAAAAACTTTAAAATAAAAATAACATTAACAATTAAAATGACGCTTGAATAAAAAGGTCTTTGCCTGGCACCGAAAAACAAATAACGACGGCACCAGGCAGACCTCTCTGGGGAGCGGATTCCATAGATTGGGTGCCACCACAGAGAAAGCCCTCCTCCGAGTACCTATCCTCCTAATTTCCTTCATGGAACGTTCCCGGAGAAGGGCCTCTCCCGCTGATCTCAGGGGGCGGGCAGGCATATATGGATGTAAGCGCTCCTTCAGGTAGCCAGGACCCAAGCCGTTTAGGGCTTTATAAGTGATCACCAACATCTTGAATTGGGCCCAGCCTTCAATGGGAAGCCAGTGAAGCTGACGGAGGACTGGAGTCATGTGAGCATAACACCCAGTCCCCGTCAACAGCCTGGCAGCTCTATTCTGAACCAATTGAAGTATCCGGATCGTCTTCAAGAGTAGCCCCACATAGAGCGCATTGCAAAAGTCAAGTCGGGAAGTCACCAACGCATGTGTCACTGTCGCCAGGCAGTCATACTCCAGGTAGGGGCGCAGCTGATGGATCAGCCGAAGCTGAAAGAAAGCACTCCTCGCCACCGCTGTCGCCTGAGCTTCCAGTGAAAGCTCAGGGTCGAGGAGCACTCCCAAGCTGCGGACCTCGTCCCTAAGAGGGAGTGCAACCCCATTCAGGACTAGGTTCAATTCACCCTCACCGAAGCTCGATCTGCCGACCAACAGGACCTCCGGCTTGTCTGGACTGAGCTTCAGTTTATTGGCCCTCATCCAGCCCATTACCTTGGCCAGGCACCGGTTCAGTACAGCCACTGCCTCACCTGGATTGGTGGAAAACGAGAGGTAGAGCTGGGTATCAACAGTGTACTGATGATTCCGCAGCCCACACCTCCTGATGACCTCTCCCAGCGGTTTCATGCAGATGTTAAACAGCAAAGGGGACACAATGGACCCCTGCGGTACTCCATGGCATAGCTGCCATGGTGCAGAGCCATAGTCCCCCAGCACCACCTTCTGGAATCGGCCATTGAGATAGGAGCAGAACCACTGCAGAGCAGTGCCTCCGACCCCCACTCCCGCTAGCCTATCCAGAAGGATACCATGGTCGATGGTATCGAAAGCTGCTGAGAGGTCCAGAAGAACCAACAGGGACACACTCCCGCTTTCCTTCTCCCTGCACAGGTCATCATACAGGGCGACCAAGGCAGATTCAGTGCCATACCCAGGTCTGAAGCCGGACTGAAATGGGTCCAGATAATCAGTTTCATCCAAGAGTGCTTGGAGTTGTCCTGCCACCACTCGCTCCAACACCTTGCCCAAAAACGGGATGTTGGCCACTGGTCTATAATTAGTGGTTGAGGATAGTTCCAGATTTTAACAATTTTGTCAGAAGACCCTTTCAGCTGTTTCCAATTGCTCTCCATCCCCAGATGTTAATTCAGAAACTTGCATTAGGCAATGCAAGTTCACTACTACAAGGCCAAATCATGTACTAGTCCTTCCCTTTTACTTACCACACCACAGTATTTCTCAAAATATTCCTGCAGACAGGAAATCTTCTCATAAACTGCCCAGCAAAGATTCTGGCGGCGGGGGGAGGGGGGGAATATAGTGGCAAACGTACTGAAAGTTGTCAAACCCTAAAATTATTCTTTTTTTTTTCACTCCTTCCACAAAATCACCATGTACCATTCTCAAATGTAGCTCTCATAGGCTTCCAATTTTCAAAACAATTTTTGTTGCTATGTGCCCTCAGATCATCTCTGACTTATTGTGATCCTAGGAATGAATGTCATCCAAGCTATCCTGAATTTCATGACCTTGTTTATCTTTTTGTAAACTCAAGGCTGTGACTTCCTTTATGGAATTGATCCATCTCACAACTGATTTCACTCTAATTCTTATGTCTTCAAATTTTCCTAGAATTATTGTCCTTAGTGAGATTTGCCTTTTCATAGTGTGCCCAAAATATGACTGCCTTAGTTTCATAATTTTTGCTTGCAGGGAAAGTTCTGCCTTTATTTTATCTCAAATCCACTTGTTCATCTTTATGTCAGTCTAGGGTATTGTCATGAGCCAAGGTCCCTCCTTTGAGCATTCAAAGCCACAGCATTTTCCTTGCACTGCATTCTTTATTCACCCAAAGTACAAATCACCCAGAATGAATCTACTGAATTTTTTTTCTCCCTTTCTCAAACTATTAGAAACTGACTCATCCCATGAAGCTGGTGAGACATTCATAACAGATAAAATCAAGTGCTTCTTCATACAGCACATATGGAATTTACTTCTATGAGATGTAGCGATGGGCAACAATTTAGAAAGCTGTAAAAGAGGACAAATTCCTTGAGGATCAAACTAACAATTGCTATTAGTCCTGATGGGATATATGCTGCATTCAGAATCAGAGTTAATAAATTTATGTACACTAGTTGCCAGAGAGCATGAATAAGAGGAGGCTGCAGTGCGTATTTTCTGTTTGGAAGTTTCCCACACACAACTGATTGAGCAGAGTGTCAACAGAATGATGGACTAGATCAAACCTTGCTATGATCCAGCATGACTTTTCTTATGTCCTTATATTTTTATGAACCAAGACAAATGAAAAATTGTGCTACCTGAGGGCAGAAAAGCTGGAACATTTTCTTGCTATTTGGCATCCACAGTGCTCCAGTTGTATGCCTTCAACTTTTAATCTTAAATTGTGATTATATTTTAATCTAAGTCCTTCCCTTATACTATTGTAGAGGCTTCAATTGCTATACCCAAATACTGCTTTATCCATTTGAAAAAGATAATGGCATTTAGATCATTGGAAGAGCATTCAGCTCTTTTAATAAATGTGCATTCCTGATGCTAATGCTTGCTAAAAGATTCCCCCCGCACACACTGCTATTTAGAAGAAGCAATCTATAAAGATGAGGTCTTAACAAGCCATTATAAAGAATTCTCAGATTTATTTATACAAAGATAGAGGATGAAGTTGTCTTTTCTTTATCTCTTTAGGAAAACTGGTTCTTTAATCTTTTAGAAAAACTGTTTCTAAATAAGAACCTGCAGTGCAACTTCCTTGTAAAAAATGGCAGTAGTTTATAATTCACTGATCCCCAGTGTCTCTATCATTCCAGAGAGAGGCAATGTGCAAAATTATAAAAGGAAATATATTTGAATGTGATCATGTAAATGTCAGCAGAGTTGCCTTTGAAGGAAAAATCACTTTGAGTAAATAAGTTACCTTCTTCTACTTTAATGACTGAAAATGGAGGAGGAGATGGTGGCAGCAGAGTTGGTAGATTGGGGACGTACTGGGGGGCGGGGGGAGGAGGCAGCCAGGGTAAGGCAGAGAAAGTTGAGGGTTAGGAAAAGATGATCTTGATCTTGTAAGATTTGATTGTTTATTAAATAAAATACAAAACAGTCCCTAAGGAGAATTCATCTAATTACACAGAATTTACAAATGTGATAACATAAAGTTTCAGTAAAGGTAAAGATAAAGGTTTCCCCTTGATGTTAAATCCAGTCATGCCTGATTCTAGGGGGCAGTGCTCATCTCCATTTCCTAGCCGAAGGAGCCATCGTTTGTCCGCAGACAGTTTCCGTGGTCATGTGGCTGGCATGACTAAACACCGAAGTGCACAGAATGCTAAAGTTGCACTACTGTTCTAGTAATACATTAAAGCCTTCACTAGTTTTCTTTTTGCTTTCTTATGTGAATCAAACTAGAATTAAGCTTTCTCTCTACAAATGAATAACTCCAAACCCGTGTTTGCCAGAGTACAGAAATGGAGGTAAATGGAGGAACACTTGCAGGCCAAGATCAGCAGGCAGAAAACAGGAATGCTTAACTGCTTCCATACTCACAGATTCTCACTAAAATCATACCATCTCTTTTTGAACTAATGACGCCTAACCTGGCTTTTACACAAACAGAATGGTCACCAGAGTAATCAGAAAGACATTTGCATGCTGCTTGAAATTCATTCTAGTATTGCATTTAAGTTACATGTTATTACTGTAACTTCATTTAAGTTACATTTTATTACTGTTAGCTACATTGAGTATTAATTTTTGTGGAAAGATAGGATGTAGAATGAATGAATGAATGAATGAATGAATGAATGAATGAATGAAATACTGCTTGATCCTCTTTTCAATTCAACAAGGGAGACATTCCAATAAAATTGCTCCCCATGAACAATTTCAGAAGAAAGCACCAAAGGCTTAGACCGCCACAAAAGATGGATTGACAAGGATTTTTCTATAAGGGTCACATTGTTTAGCAAATTCACTTTGTGCACAAATGTGGCAAATAGCCTTTGAGCTTCCATGGAGGACTACATCTGCTGATGTGGTAAGTTAAATATACAAGGCTGGTCCTTTCATAATGTAAGGTGAAAATTTTTATCCCAGGTAGTAGACTGGGAGGGATGTCAGATTGAATTCCTCTTCTATCCCTGACAAACATTCATAGTTCCTTGACAAGGTGCAGCTGTTGAGAAGGAACTGGTGCCTGATACTTCTTGCTTACCACAGAATGCCTGCCAGATCCAAGGATCCCAAAGTGAAGCAATGATTGGTCATTCTGACCATCCCTGATAGTTGATCTTTTGCTGTGACCATTTGAATAACTTCATACAAACTTCAATTATATGTGCTTCTACTCAAAAGTATGTTTCATGTAGGTCAGAAGGTTTCTTTCCATGGTAAATGTTATTGGGCTACAGTCTTAATTTCCTGGCTGAGCAACAACCTAAGGGCTTCTTAATCAAAGCTGCATTAAATGTTCCATCAAACTGATGTAAGTGGTTTCTAATCATGGAAGGGAACCTTCAAAAACTGGGGAAGGCATGGATATTTGGGAGAAGAGGCTACATTCATAAGGAAGACATAGCACTTACTGTGGTTTCTGGGGGCTCTTCTTATTAAGCTGAATACTCAGCAGCACGGTATCTGTCACGTACACCATGACTTAACATTGTTTCAGTGGGTACTCGGCCCATAGGAACAGCCTCCTTTTTCTGTTGCTATTGTTGTTTCTGTACACTGATCCTGATAATAATAGTACATCATCACATGACATCAGCCCCAGGAACATCAGTGGTTCCATTGCAAAGTACACCACAGCCAGCTCCTAGCAAGCTGTTTTAATGTTAAAAAAGGAACACAAAGTCCTCAGACTACTTGGGAAATAACAACACCCACCTGAAAGTTAATCACCTTGTGGATGTCATCACAAACACTATTTAATTCTTTCCCTCAAGCCTCATTCATAAGAAAGTTCTTATTCAGGTGGAGAGCTCATTTTTTGTCCAGCCTGCCTGTAATGCCTTCATCATATTCGAGTGAAGCATTATGAGTCACCAAGATTCATATCAGAATTATGAAGCTCAGTGATATTCCACAGTGCAGTGGAGCCAGGGCAAGGAGGCTCTGCCAGTTTTGGATTAGCAAGGGCAGAGACATCATCTGCTACCACCTTTCTGAAATCTCTCTAAGTTTAGTTGCAGTCCTCAAAGGACATATGAATGGGTTTTTTTTTCAACAGTGTGCCATTCATGTTGCCATTCAAAGTATGTTGGGGTAGTCTAGTCTTGACTGTGCAATTAAGATGGGAAAACGTCACAAATGGCATGCCCATGATGAAGATGAAACTTATTAGAGCTAGTTTGTTGATATGAATCAAGATAGATGCTCCGATTTTTAGATTCTCCTTGTGGAGATGGCTATGACTGTCATGATAAGGTCCCACATGTCAAAATTGGCAACTTCACCAGTGGTGATACTTCTAATACAAGTGGAGCTAGCTGATCATATGTTCCCATTGTGTTTGTTTATTCCCTATATGACAGGCTTTTATCCATTTGGGGATGAGTGCTTGTATATTCATATTGGGTATTGTCTGACCTAGCAGATTATAAATGGTTATAAACATGCATCAGTCAATTTCTTCCTTCTTTAGAATGACTTATTTATAGCACATCCTTGCTTGGATCAGTGGACAATGTTTAACAAAAGTCAGAATGGCATTTTCTCCCTCTCATTTTTTTTTAAATGGCATCAAGACGAGGAGATAATGAAAGTGAACACCCTCTGGAATTTGTTTCTCTGAGGCAACTCTCCTTCTTCCTTCATGGTCAGTCCTGCTTTTGCTAGTTGTTTCATCAGCTCCTTCCAGCAGTATAGTTCCATGACTGTCCATTCCATCTATTTATGGAAACAGCATGATAGAAAAAGCAGTTGATCTCCCAGCTGAGGAGAATCTATTGCTCTGTAGCAATTCCTGCCACAATCGAATTCCTTCAGAGTGCAAGGTTATTTTCAGTGCTACCCTCTGGCTTCTGAATTGTACATCTAAATATTTATTCTCCCACCCAGACAATCAACAACCATTTTTTTCTAAACATACGCACACATGCACACACTTCTATTCCATGAAAATCAATACATCTTCCATAGCAGGACAAAAACATTACATGATCTCTTCATCCACAAGCCCACATGGAGACAATAAATCCATCTTTAATAACTATGAATCTCAGATCCCACATAATAACAGACATTGAAAAGTAAAGCCAAGCATGCCAGGTGATCAATTGTTTCTTTTTTTGAAACTGAAGCCCTACAAAAGCACAGCAGTGTAGTCCTTCTGTCTTCATCATTCTGCTCTACTTTTAACAGAATCCTATTTACAGTAAATGATGATGGATTGAAAAGGTTATCTCGCTGAGATCAGCACCTTTGGTGCTTGCCAGCTGAGCGTCCCACCAGGTTGATGGATAGAGTACAAGTTTTCCCTAAATGTTCAATAAGTAAGAGTGAAATTGATGTCTTCACCCTATCTGCACCTGCAGATATGTTAAGTTTCTTAAAAAACAAAGATACACAAAAGTATATGTTGCTGTACCATTGTTGGGTCATATCATTTGTGCACAGTGCTGAAATTTTCTTGCCATCTGTGGGGTTTCAGTAGAACTTACAGAAGAATCCATGTTTCTCAATATTTACACTTCATGGTCATGGGAGACAGGCTACCATGATTTTGATGACTCCTCAAAGCAATAAAGCAACAACAATACAGGGATATTTAGGAATTAATTGTACTGTGAGTCTTCAAAGTCTTTTTTCCTCAAATTTTTGAAAGACTAAACTAAAAGTGATGGTGAATGGATCTTTTTTTTAAAAAAAATATGTGCATCTTTGTTTTATTTTTGAAGTGAAAATAGCTGTTACCTGGGGGGGCTCAGCAGGACTGAAATCACACTGGAAGCAACACTATAGCACTGTTTCCGACAGTACAGCACTGTTTCCAAGGCAAGTCCAGGCATCTTAGTGGCAGGAGGACAACTGAATATTCTTTTTTGTTGCCAGTAGCTTTTCAAAGGAATGAAGTGACAGTGTTGCATGGTGGGTAGAGGGTTGCACTGGGACTTGGAAGATCTGGATTCTGGTCTCCACTTGGGCCAGTGGCTATGTTTTGTGGATAAAATGGAAAGGAGAATTATATAAGTTGCCTTGGGTTCCTTGCAAGAAAGGTAGGATATAAATTTAATAAAAAGTGTGCGAAGAAGGAATATTTATTCTTGTCCATCCTGTAAACTGCATTAACAACACCACCTCTTCCCCCCCCACACACACCCACAGAAGTCATTTGACTTTCTCCTCACTCATCCAAATGCCTCCAATGGTATTCTGCACATATTATCCTAATCATACTGAGTGAATGAAGCAGAAGTTCTGGTACAGCATGTGGTGGGGTGGATCCTTTTTTCCTCGTCTTAATTTCCATTGTAAGTGATTTGCTGAGGTCTTTGCTGCACAGAGAAGCCTGTAATAATAAACAAGAAGTATAGAAGGCAACTCTCCTTGACCTCCCCTTCCCACCCCCACATTTTCCTAGATCAGCTAAACATGCTGGACTGGTATGCACCCCCCTTTTTTTATACCACCATGCAGCACACAGTCACTGTTACATATTTCTTCTCAAAGGTACAATGAAAACCTGCAAGAACACATGCCTTTTTAAGAGACTGGAGATTAATTTTAAAAATATAGCAAAATCATAAGCTGATCTGAGGACTCCATGGAATTGTGCTTGGCACGGTATATTTAAGGATGAAACAGAACGGTTATTGACCTCTGTCAAACAAACTGGCATAGCTACTGAAAACACCCCCATATTATTCCCTGCCAATCTGCTGTTCAAGAACATGGTTGTCTATTTAATAAAATTAGCCTTATAACAGCATATTAAACAGATGACGTTTATTTATTTTACATTATCATTGGTGGGTTGAATCTTGGGCTACTTCCAGACCAGAAGGCATTGTGTGCTTGAGCCCCCTTTTCAGAGAAAATATTGAACAAGCAGTGGGAAAACACAGAAGAGTTACAAGTGGAGGATGAGACCATCTGAAACCCTCATGAATAAGGCAAGGCAAGGACAGCCTAAAAGCCTTATCTGGAAGCATTCTTATCTTTCTCACTGCAGCCCAATTTGTACCTGAACCACCTGAAACACACAATTGCAGGAAGATAAGAAAATGCTAATTTATTTAATGGACTTTTCTTTGAATTGTATCCCACCTTTCTTCTAAAAGTGGCATGGAAGGAACTGTAGAGCAGCTAGTAAAACTTGACAAAAATAATAAGCAAATACCTGAAAACACATACAGTGGGAATTGGTAACCCTTGGTATTTCATCTGAAACTGCCTGGGAACTGGCTGTCACATGCAGCTAAGGAGCCCAAGACACAAAGGGAAAACTATAAAACTGATTAAGGCTAGAATGAAGGAGGAGAAGGAGGAGGCGACAGTGGTTGTGGCAAAGGCAAAGGCAAAATCATCAGTTCGTGAAGCCATATAATAGGCAGGCAAGTTTTGACTGAGACCAGCACTACAGTATGAGAAAAGCATCAGCATTCATTATGAGTCAGCTTTCTTTCACTTAAGGCAAAGCTGGAAAATTATGTAGCTTTGAGAGAAGTTAAATTATTTCTGAGAAGTGGTATAATGAAATATATACACAACACCATGAAAAGTGATACAAATTAAAAATAATTGATATTGTTATTTTGTCAATATTCAGATGACTACACATATTTTATTGACTTGGTATGTTTATTTAGCTGGTCTACCACCAGCCCCTCCTTGCATCTTACTCATCTCCTTTGGGACTGCCAAGGTCACCCAAGTAGCAACCATCACTACCTTCCTCGATCATTCCCACTAGCAAACATTGGTCTCCACTGTAGCTGTTGTGCAAAGTCAGGAAAACAAAGAGCAACAACTGAGGCTGACTGGTAGATTATCTGGAGTTAGGACTGACAGGGGTCAAGTGGTGAGTAGCAAGGAACAGTTCTAGCCCATCCTATACAAAGTGTTCCTTGCTTCTCAATAGACATTCCTGTGGTCAGTTTTGGAATGTTCATGTCTGGATTCTCTCCACATATATATTGTATTGTATAACACTAAAACAGATAATGTAACCTACCACAGTTACACTAGCAAGAGATGCATGGTGTACAAGATCGGATTAATTATAGTTAGTGCTATTCCATGAGAAATGGACTTTATGGGAAAACCCAGATTTAAATATTGATAACAAAATCAATGTGTGTTTGGTGGACTTGGTTGGATATATATAATTTGCTTTGCATCAGCTAATGGGTTTTCCTTCTGCTGTTTCCTGATTCGTGTGTTAAATGTGATTTTTCAGCTATGCCTGAATTGCTAGAAACTTTTGTCACTTCAGAGTTGCCTTATTATTCTTGCTTGTTAAGTTTGACAAGATATATCAGCTCATGAGCCAATGTGTAAGCACGTATTATCAGTGCCACTAAATACAATACACAGAATCTTAAGGAAGAATGGAACAGTGGATTGGAATGCCCTGTGTCATCCAAACAATGAATCATGGAGGTAGCATCCATCTTAGAAGGGACAATGTATCTTGATTACATTTCATATATCAAACACTTAAGTTCGGTATACATTGGTTGCCATGTTCTTTTCAAAAAGGGCTTGTTTAAGTCAGTTAAGTATATTTGAGATGTGATACAACTAATGCTTCTCTTATCCATATCTTTTCACAATGGTTAATGGATGCTCTATTTTGTGGGGAAGTAAGAAAAAGGCTAAAATTTGAATTGGAAGTCTTTTTAATATTGACGTGCATGTTTTCCTTAAAAATCATTTGCCTCTTGGAATTTAATACATTTTCAGTGCACACTTCTCACAACTAAATGACTGCCAGTACAAAACTGGAAGGACAAACAGCCACTTCTAATAGTAAAATAGACTTTATGGTACTTTTGAATGAATGGTCTTTAAGCATGACCTATAAATGAATTGTGGATAGTTGATCTCCCTTTGTTGAAGCCTGTGTATAGGAATCATACATGCAGTAGCAAATCTTGCTTTATACAAAATCTATAGGAGAAATTGTTCTATTAAAAGTTCAGATAAGAAAGCTGCAAAATTTATTTTATGCATCACTTTATTTTTTCTTTTCCTTTGTTTTGATTTAATTATGCTGACAATAAAGAATGATGAAAGGGAAGAAAGAAAAGCCCTCTTTGCCACCAACCCCCAGTGGAAACTACTCTTTAGCAGCTGCACAAAGAAATAAAGAAAAACCAACTAGCAGAATCGACTATGAGGGCTGTTAGGAGGAAAGACAGCAGTCAGGAGTCCCTACACAAAGTCCTCTTTCCAATATGGACTAAACAAAATGGAAAGTAGGAAATCTGCAAGGAGGAGAACTAGAGAGAAGAAGAAATAAATGAGGTGAAACAGCCAAGACTGGGAGACTCAACCATTCACATTCAGTCCAGTGTGTCCATTTTGAATTTTGAGAGCAAGCACTCTCACAAAATGACTGCCAGATAGGGGGCTTACACATTAACAAAATGGCTCCTATTGTCCAAAAGCAAATTGGTGAGGTTAAAAGAAAAGGAACTTGGCCAATAACATATATACAAGACAGAAATAGGTTGTGCTGCAAGTATATTCCTCCTCAACCTTTCCTTTCCAACAGACCAAAGGAAAAGATAAAAAAATAGAGTCCTTTACTGGAGCTTAACAGGTTTTGCTGTGATCAAGCGATTTTCTGTGAAAGCTGTTAATAAGTTGCATAAAACAAAGAAATTATCTCTCCAGTTTGTGAGAATGGCTTCTGCCCATGTGAGAAGTTGATTCCAAACAGGTATGACCCCATCCTCCCTTCCTTTTCCCATAATCTTGGGAGGACCCTCAGGGTTGTTACTGCTGCTTTTCAACCAGATAACAGGAATGCTTGATTTTATGTAATTGGTTTGCCCATTTGGCCTAGCACTGCCTCACTAGGTCTGTAAATTCACTGTCCTGCCCCACTTGTTCTACAGTGTCTCCCCTGTGGCAAGGGCAGTTTCAGTCTCACTTGCTCTCTGGCTAAACTTGCTTGTTAATCTTGACGTTTCAGAGGCAACTGTCAACTCTTCCACTTCTACCCCATTTATATCACATTCCAAAGCTGAGCTGTCCAACTAGCAATTCTATATTTTGAGAAAACTGGGGCCCATCCCCACATGTTGACCAAACCAAACCCAAACCAAAATCGGTCTTCTAAATATACAGTTTTTGACTCCAAGACCCATTTCAGTCGTGAATTATTTTGTATTATTTGGGTTTATATGTATTTATTGGATGTTGATTTGTAAGCCATCCAGAGACCCACAACGTAATTGGATGGGGTAAAAATACCCAAATGAATAAAGAAATAAATAAAATTTTACAGAAGGCAAACTGATGAGGCCCAGAGTCAAAGCACTGACTACAGGGGAGAAGGAAGATTTGGCCTCTAAATGGTATAACACTTATTTGCCCCATGAAGCACAAACTATTTCACAGAAGATAAACTGATAATCCCAGAGAAACACACACACACACCCCACTAAACCAGGAGCACATACATATAAACTGTACAGGCAAAATATCCCTCTTGCATCCCACAATTCCCCTGTGCTCCCCACAGGATACAAGGTAAGGGAAGTGCTTCCTACTTATTTGATTTTCCAAGAATGCCTCTGGGGCTTTACTGGACATCAAGATGACATTAGAGTTTGGTGCTTTACTCAATGATGTGTCTGAATAGAGACAGAAATTCTAAGTATGTCTACTCAGATTTAAGCCACATTGAGTATAGGATTACAATCAAATACTGTTTAAAAATTGGTAAAAGAAAAATCACGGAAATATTGTTGTACCGGCACCACATTCCAGATTCAGCATTGAACAAACCCATTCCAGAAAGATGGTTCACTTGGATACCAAGGTCAATGTTTTGAAAGCCACCAAAAGGAACCAACAAAGACAAACTTGCCCTGTCCTAATCCTGGTACATGAAGGTGACCCAAGCAACCTCATCCCATCACCAGGTCTGAAGCTTACTAGCAATACTATGCTTTTCATACTTCTTCATTGCACATTGAAAACTGCATACTCATGAATGCAGAAATAAGCCAGGGTAGTCAGTAAAGCCAGGCATGCCTGGATACCAATCTAATATATGCAAGGAATCAATAATATCACTGAGTTATTCCAAATGCTGTATGCCTAATTTTATATAGTGTGAATAGTTAAGATTCATCTTAGGTAAGGAAATTTTATACAGCCATTTGAACATAAACACAGCTAGTTATAATCACTACTTGTTAGTGAAAGCAGTTTTTATTGAACAGAAGAATCTCTGAAGTGCTCTATATTTTACTGGTGCTTTGAATAACCAGCATAAGGATAGAAATTGCTGAATAAAATATCATTGCCATGTTTTGGTGGATGTATTTTATGCATATTCAGATGCTTTAAAAGCAGTTTGTATCCCCTATGTTATGATCCGATACTCTTTAATATGAGGAAAATTTTCCTTTTACAATCTTCCCTTTGTGCACCAGACACAAGTGGGTGTTTAGCAAATGCAACAAAACATTCCTTTAAGCTATCACCGTGTGTAGATCAGCAGTGTAATCTTGCCATATCTTTAGCTGACCTTTGTTCTTAAAATGGAATACTTGCTGCAATTCTGTCATACAACCTTTTCAGGGGGACAATATTGTGTAGATCAGTGATTCTCATTTAGCAGTTGAGAACATTTAGTTGGGTTTCCAAAGTTCAGCATGTGCAGGAGAATCGAATGACTGCAAGGTCAAAGGGATGACCTCCTAACTAAAGCAGGATTAATCATGTTTCATTAAAAATGCAATGAAATCTTTCTAAACAAAATTTAGTTTAGCATTTCATTTCATTGATTATATTTCTATATCACACAATAGCCATAGCTTTCTGGGATACTTAGAATGTTTAAAATTCTAACAATACATTACAGAACAATTGGCATGCAACAATATGAACACAGAGAATACTTAAGATTGTATTTATTTATTTATTTATTTATCGATTTATATCCTACCTTTTTCCTACAAAGGGCTCAAGGCATCTTACATCATTCTCCTCCTCCATCTTATCCCCACAACAACAACCCTGTGAGGTAGGTTGGGCTGAGAGTCTGTGACTGGCCCAAAGTCACCCAGTTGGCTCCATGGCTGAGCGGGGACTAGAACCCAGATCGTCTGAGTCCCAGTCCCACCCTCTTAAGCACTACAGCACACTGGC
Organism: Varanus komodoensis; assembly: GCF_004798865.1. NCBI lineage: Eukaryota > Metazoa > Chordata > Lepidosauria > Squamata > Varanidae > Varanus > Varanus komodoensis. Next base: position 30,053,694 of record NW_025335941.1, read on the forward strand.
TCTCACTACACCACCCTGGCTCTCACATATACACATATATCTAAAACATTGTTAAGAAATCACCAACAAGAAAATCCAACACCTGATCTATACCTCAACTTTTGCTACTAACTGCCTAAGAGAAGAGAACAGACTTAACCCAGCTCTGACAAGATAACAATATTGGTGCCAGACAGACCTCTTCAGGAAAAGTGGGAGGGGTTATCTGACTTATTGTTGCCTTATGGGGATGCATGCAGCCCATGGGTCATGTGTTGGACAACCATTCAATGGGTTTGCTAAGTGGAAGTGTTTGCCCATCAGCTGATCTCAGCCAGGGTATTCGCCTCACCACGCCAGCATACAGCATGGAGCGACTGGTATCTGTTCAGTTTTTAGTAGAGAAATAGACTGTAAAATAGAGTGTTCTTCCTCTCAGATCCTAATAGGGTGAAGTTGATACGGTATGTGTGAAAAACTTCAAATAGGAACTGATGCACTTTTTCCTTCAGTTGTGATGCCGGCCTTTATTTGCCAAGTTCCAACTGCTTCAACTTTGTTTCCCAAGTTTCCCAAGTTTCAACAGTAGGGTTGCCAGTTACTGGGGAAATGAAGCAAAAAAAAGATAAAGATAAGGAAAGGACTAAATAATTAAAATATAGGATAAAAAGGGCAACAATTTGCATAATGGATGCATGTGCAAAGGGCATCAATTTGCATAATGGATGCATGTGCAAATTAACAAGCATATGTGAATATTTAGAAGTGATAACTATAATTTAAATAGAGATGCAAGATAACTCACCATCATGGAAAAGACTATGACCAGTTCAGTTTGCTGCCCTGGTGATAACTGTTGATGAGATAACTTTAACACCCCTTCTTACTCTCTATCCTTATGGTATTTTACTTTAAAGCAAACTAGAGCTAGACAGCTCATCAAGTAGAACTTCCTTTGCCAACTCCCCAAAATAGAAGATCTGTCCTTCATAAAAAATAGTAACTGGCCAACCTATTCCACAGTGTTGATTGTGTTTCATTTCTCTGAGGCATTTCAGTTTTCAAAGAACTTTACAGTTTTATCTGGTTCAGTTATCCTCACAATAACCCTGTGAGATAGGTGAGGATAAGAAGAAGTGAGTGACCCAAAGCTATATGCTGAATTTCACATGTGAATGAGTTTTTGAACCAGAATTTCCCACATCCTCCAAATCCAACCATCTTTTCATTGTAGCATGGTGACCTCTTCTGTGTTTCCATGCTGCTTTCCATTTGAAGAAAAGGTTCTCAAAAAGAATATGTGAAATGACCACAGTGGCCTTCAAACATTTCTAAAGTACAAGCAGTCACAAAACTGAAAAAAATTCCCCCTATATTGAATTCTTAAGTTTTTGGGAGCATAGTCACAGCAAGACAGATGGACAAGTGGCATAATTCCTTCAGAACATTTAAAGTCTCCAATTTATTTTTTGCCTCAATTAGATATTTGAAAGAATCTTGGTTTTATTTTTGCTTTTTATAGAGCAAATTGCCATAGAAGCAAGAAAGTATAAGGAAAAGCTTGTATCCGTCTGGACAGAAACTTCTAGAAGCTTAAGAAATGAAATTGGGGTGATTGGATCTGACACAATGTCCAATAGGGACAGCATAAAGCTACAGACAGAACTAGAATTTTCTGCTTCTTAAGAAGGGCAAACAAATAACCTGTCTTTAAGCATATATGTCCTTCACCAAGACAAGTCCCTGGAGATGTTTTGTTTCACCTTTGTTAACCGCATGCATAAGGATAACAGTTAGACAAGCAGATAACTGATCTTTATTGGCTAGAAATTGATGCTTTCAAGGTCTGTGCTACCATTGCCTCTCCAGTAGGTCTATTAAATTTATTCTCAGACTCCCTTTACTGGCATTTAGTTCATCACTGCTGTCTGTGGGATTACAAATTATTATTTTCTTTGCCTAATTAAATGATCATTGACATTGTGTTGCTTCTGAAGGATGTTTCAACATATAGCTTCTCATCCCCCAATAACTCCTGTTGTGGATCTTCTTAGACAGCTGGGTGAAGTTAAATGTGCTGGCATAAAATAAATGATTTCAAGTTTTCATTTATCTCCTTAGGTTTAAGCTTTATGAATTCATGCACACACTCACATTTTCCTGTGTATCTCTTAATTGCAATTAAGACTTTTCTGTGCCAGATATTAGACATGGTGTTGTTTTGCTATGTTGCCCCCTAGGCCTTGCATTTATAATTGCTCTAGTTTATTCTCTATGTATCAGCTGGATATTGATCAGTCCCTGATGTCATACATTGATTAAGCATCACCAGGAAGATTTTTTTTTTTTTTTTAATCCAGTTTGTATCAGCTCCTTCTTACTTTTGGAAGAAACTTCCTTCAGACTTGATTCACTGCTGAAGCTCTTAATTGCAAGCCAAAGACCTGGACTTGCATTGTTTTTTCTTCTTGTCAGTCAATTTCATTTCATGTAGTCATCAACCTCAATTATTTAGTATTGATCCTGTATGCTTTAGAGATTGATGGTTTATGTTTGACTTCAATAAAGATGGAAGTTTTGAATTGCATGGAAGTGGATTGCATGTAAAACCAACAGCCTGAGTCCAACACACAATGTGTGTTGGACTCAGAACAAAGACTACAATCCTATGCAAATTTACCTGGGAGTAAAATCATTTAGCGCAATAGGACTTGCTTCTAAGTAAAGACACATTGGAGTGTGCTGTATCTATCTTAACCCACCAATAGCATATTGATGGTGAAATTTATACAGATTATGAGTTCTCTGGAAGTAATGCACATATGGTAATGGATAAGGCTTCAGATAGCAAATTATGTTAATAATTTAAATAATCTTATTATTACTGGTTTGGATACAAGTGCACCACATGCATGTATTATTATAGAAATATGATATCCCAGCTATTTAAAATATATCCCTTTAATTGAGCCCACATGAATTTCTCACAATGCAAGGAATCATCTAGATAAACCATAAAAATTGCTCTAGTTAGTGGTGGCCATTGTGCCTTGTATAACTCATAGTATATTTGGTTAAGGATCACATGCCAAGGAAAAAGCTGAATCCACATTCTCATCTACAAATTATCTGCTAGACTATGGAATGACTCATATTTCACCAATAGTTGCAATCACGATTTGTGACATATCCCATCCCCAACTCCAGCTATTGTAAGCCAATGAACTGTAACTTCTCAGCTCCCACTTTCTTTCAGCAGGGAAACCTGATTTATAGCTATGGAAATGTGGACCAATTTATAGGCAGAGAACAGTGCGGTGTTTAATGAGAATGGTCTGTTCTGTGCCTGAAGACACAAACAGAGTCACAGCTCTACCTGACAGTAACAGATGTCTTTGGAAAAGAACCAATGGCACTGATAGCAAAAAAGACTTGTGCTACAGATGGAAAGAGGGCAGTATAGCACAGAAAGTGTAATGCAGATCTGGCTTGAAAAGATCTTCAGTCAGTTGACAATCTGAGAAGTGCCAATATTTTGCAGCTTAATAAAGCATTGTTGGATTGGCTACCAGTAAAAAATACAGATTCACTGTACTGTATGTGTCTATTTCACTGTAGAATGTAGAATAAGTGCAAGCAGTTGGGAGTTTGAAACAAACTTCCATGCTACAACACTAGCTGGGACATCAGAAGGATAATAAAAATGGCTATATCCTGTCCATTGAAATAAAGTTAGGGAAAGAACCAGATCATTGAATCATATAAATCAGGCTTGGTCCTTGCATATATTACTGATAAAATATCCTGATGTATTTAAGATTGGAAGGGACCATAGCTGTAGAGCAGGTATCTTGCACCCAGAAGTTCCCAGGTTCAGTTCCTGGCTTCTTCAGATATTTTGTTTTTTTCAGGTTCTACCATTTGAAATTAGCAATTCCTCACCTTCACCCATTCTTGTGGAAATTGCAAACAGAAGATGGAATTTACAAGTTCTATGTCATGTAGGAAATATGGCTTTGTTGGGCTAAAGAAATTTGGAGGAGGAAGGATGGAACTGACAATGATATTGACAGGAGAGACTATGCGTCAGTGAGCCTATATAGCAGACAGAAGAATTTAAGATTGTGTACACTTGCACAAGATTTCCAATAAAAGTAAACATTAAAAATTATGACACTATTTATGCTAATTTGATGAGTCCCCCCACCCCCCATACAATTGCACAAATAGCTGCTTTAAAAAGTGCCCATATTGGCTTCTTATGCCAAAGATCAAGTCAATGTCTGAGGGGAGCAGTGGAATGAAAGCAAACCAGAAAAATGAATTGAATGTTCGCTCCCCAAACGGAACAGTCGTACATTCCTACTGGAGATTCAAGATTGGAAATCATTGATCCAAGGGCTCTTCAGCCAAGTACTATGCCGTAAGAAGCATTTTCATGAGAAAGATCCATGCGACGTCACATAATTCCAATGCAGCTAGCAAAGACTTGTACCTAAATGTACTTGGCTTTTATATATCCTTATTGCACATTTGAATAGCACTGCACCGTACTAGCTTGAGACTTTAGCCATTTCCTATGGCTTCCAGTCATTTGTTTTAATTTTTTTACTATCCCTACCTCATTCATTCTCTCACTTTACCAAACATGACTTCATAGACCCATAGCATAAAAGGATTCTTCAGTTGTCTTGGTAGTTTCTCCACTCCCTGCCTTTTGAGGGGCAGGGGAAGGGGATTCTAGCAGAACAGTGTCACTACAGAAAAAGATCTTCTCCTCAACACTGTCACTTCAACACTATCTATGGTTAAATGATTCGGTGCTGTCGATTGCCTGCTGTAAGTGTAAAGTTGAATTCTAATGTAAATATGATATCTGAAAGGACACAAAGAACTTCTGGCCATATCTGGATAAAAGACTTATAACAACATGCATTTCTCAGACTGATGCATGCAGGACCCATTGAAGAGCATAGGAATGCAGACTTAATGTCTCAGATGTGAGACCCTGCTCCAATCCAAGGAAGCTATAGTCTTTGACGCTTCTTCTGAGTCAGAGGTAAAGCTATGGAGCCAAGCCCAACCATGGGAAGTCAGACAAGTTGTGCCACAGTTCAACTGGGTCTTCCACTGGCTGATGGTCCAGGAGAAGGTGAGATGCAGGATGTTGGTACTGTCTATCACAGCTGGAAGCTCTGACACTGATCAAGGACCCTGCCTCTTGACCAGGGATATGTTCCATGGAAACAGGGCAGCAAGTGGTAGACTATACAGGAGAGGAAATTTTAGAAGGAGGATCCATAGGTGTGTTGTCACCTACAAAGGTATCATGTGAGTCACAGAAGTGTCCAGTGAGCTACAGCAACCACCTGCAAGCAAGGTGTACCTGCCAGGATTTGATGTCCCATAATGATCTTTAGTAGTCACCCATTGTATTTAGACCAGAGCTACGGGCAACAATGTTTCAGAAACCTGGAAAACTTCCTAATTTTACTAATACTGTAACACTGTTGGACTTATTCTATGTGCTGATGACAGGACTATTGGGTATTTTGCTGTGAACTGATTCCTGTCAGCGAACTACAGTATAATCTATTCCAGGGTTTTATCCAGACTGTATAGGCTCCCATCTAATTACTGGTATATACTGCAATATTTTTTTTAAACTGAGCATTGTGCATCTGCACTGGGAAGTCAAGTTCTGATATTGGATAAGCAGGACACTACAGCTAAAAGTAAAGTTGAATATGGCACAAATCTTCAATTACGAGTAGCGTTTGTCTCCATGCAAGGTAAAATGCCTTTTGAAACACTATTTAATAGAAAATTTGATGGCCTTATATTAGGATCCAGTATCTTTTTCACTGTTTCTTCCAAGAACACTTTGTATGAAATTCATCACCTGCAAACTGTTGTCCACCATACAAGGATTCTGATTCTAATACTCCTTGTTTCTCCCTTGAGATTCTGCTTTCTCCTATCATCTGACAAACACATCAGTGCTAGGCTTAAAGTGCCACAATCCATTAATAAATGGCACAATGATAACCTTCTCCTCTTTCTGCTCAAAACTAAAGTTTCAACTGTGTGGCACATCCGATTCCTGCCAAAAAATAGCCCACCTTCATCATAATGTTTGCATTCACCCGCTAGTTGCACTGCATCAGCAGTCAGCCTTGATTTGACGTAAAGGAAATAACAGCTTGCCATCTACTCAAGGTAGAGAGAGTCACCTTGGAAGATGTGTGCTATCTTTATTTTTGTGTTTCCAGTAAGCTGTGCAAGACACATGAACATTATTATTATTTATTTATTTCAAAAGCACAGCCAACACAGTAGAGGTTGGTTTTATTTATGTGGACTCTGTGTCACAGAGGCATAAACATGGGGGTGGAGTGCTTCTCCCTTCTTTATGCCTCAAGAATATAGTTGTCCCATAGATTCAAATGACAAATGGTTTGGACACCACATTTCTATACATCATGTGAGGGGGTAAAATGTAGTAAGGTGAAAAAGCTTAGATTTTTGCACACAAAAAGCTACACTCCACATCTTGATTTATTGTTGTTATTTTTATTATGACATTGCATTTATATCCCACCTTTCTTTCTCTTTCAAAGAACCAAAGGTAGCTCATGAAATTCTTCTTCTCTCTATTGTACCCTCAAAAAACAACACTGTGGAGTAGGACAGGCTGAGAGGAAGTGACTGGCCCAAAGTCACCCAGTGGGTCTAGAACCCAGATTTCCTAGTCCCTGTCCAGTGCACTTAACCATCATACTGTGGTTAAGGATGTTTGGTATGTTTTAGAAAACAATATTAATCACATATTTTAATAATAGATATTCAGATAAGTGTTTATGCTTTAGTTCTGTCAGCTGGGCATTTGTATTGTGTGTAGGAAGAGCAATATTTATTAATTATATTTTTAATCCATCCAATAACAGAAGTTATTGTGCGACGATCATCAAATGAGTTGAGTTCTCACCCTCTCCTCTTTTATCTCTTCATATTTTGTGGGTTGAGGTAAAAAAAAAAAAGAATTCAGGTGACAGTAAATGGAAAGGTAAGGCAGAAGATTTAGTGTTCTCAGTTCAAATGCTCCTTTTGATTTTAAATTCCTATCCTTTGCCCAATTGAACAGACACATGGACACAAGCATGGCTGCCCATATCTGTCTTGCTTGGCCTTCAGTTTGATGGCTCCTGCCAGCACAGTTGCATCAAGGTTTCAGAACAGCGTCTATCCTACATCAGCTTGTGATGCCAGCACTCTACCCTGGATAGTGATGATATGGCTCCTGGCAAGTCTTGCAGTGAATCATAGAATTGAGACAAAGAGATCCAACACTAGGAGGAGCCTGTTAAGACTTGTCATGTTGACAAATGAAACTGCATGCCTTCTGAAGGTGATTAATGAAAAAAATAATTACCTTAATGTACTGTTCCTTATCTGTGATATAGTTTTATTGGCAATGAAGAGTGGCATGCATATTTCTGTACTATGCAAATAAGCTTATTCATCTGATTCAATTATAGTCAGAAAGTTAGTACAAGTAATGCTAAAGCATATGCCATGTCAGCATATTAACTGTATGGCTACCAATGAACATTTCTTTGTATAATTTCATTTGTTCTCTGCATATTACATGACACCAAAGAAAGACAAAAGAAATATAAAATGGAGGAACTGCTGCCAGATTTACCCATGTAGCTTTTATTGACCTTGCTTAGCATAAGCTTGATATTAGGATACATTGTTTCAGAAGTGAGTACCATAACAATAGAAGCTAATTCATATTTTTGGGATTTTGTTTATTACTTTTTGGATAGCTGTCTTTATCTTCCATAATTAGAACTCATTTCTTAAAGGCATAGACAATTGATCTTTTCAATGATAAAGTCTTTTCTCAAATATTTTACACTGATCTGTATGCTTGCCATTAGATGCTAATTATATTTTATGAAAATACAGGAAGTTCTTAGATTGGTTCCTTTCCTTTTTGGAGGATACAGAATCAAGAATAAAAATATGAAATCCCTTAATGATCTCTTCTGACTGCTGTTGTTCAAGTTGTGACAAACGTTTTTATAGTATCTCATTTTCATATTTGCTCAGAACCACAAGCTCTGCTCATCACAGAGAAATTATACTGATATACGAAGAGTCACGTTGAAATTAATGAGCTCTTTATTACCCTGATTGCAATGACTCCCCAATGTGCAATGTATGTTGGAACTAAACCAGGCAATTTTGTGGTGTAAATCTCTTCCTCTCCATCTCCCTCACCTTCTCTCTCTCCTTTTGTGGATAAACACACACACACACACACACACCGGGGGGGGGGAATCTAATGTTTGATATTAACTATGCATACTAAAAATATTCAGAAGAATATATTTTTATTAAAGCAAACAATAAAGAAAAGCAAATGTCAGATTGTTATAAACTTCCATAGTAATGAGGAAAATTGTATTTGATTTATTTACAATCCTATGACATCTACTCCAAATTAAACCTCATAGAGTCTAATGGGATTTACTCCCAGGTAAGAGCGTATAGGAGTTCAGTCTAAAACTAACTTTGCAATAAGCCATTCAGCAAGGTGAGTCAGAAATAGACAAGCTCAAGCTCTCTCATACACTTAGGTAGATGAAATTGTAGATGTTGTAGTTAGTTGTTTTTCCCCCAAAACTAACTTTAAATTCAATGCACAATTTAATCCAGTGACTGGCAGCCATATCATTCTTTCCCGTTATTACTTTAAAAGCCGTAAACATGCCTAAATCTACCTATCTATCAGAAAAATCACTCTCAGGCTAGTAAATTGGGACTTAAATGGAAACCGAGGGAGAAGACAGTCTTGGACAAGAGTGTAGATCCTTTCCTCAACTTGTATCCATGTTATTCCTTTATTTCCTCTTTGCCACCAACAAACCTAATGAACTTCCTGAGTTCTTTTGGGCAGCTTTTTCCCCTTTGAAAAGGAAATATTTACCACCACCACCTCCCCACAATGATGTTTTCCATGTGTGCTGTTTTTTGGCAGATTGTGACAAACTTCAGTTAGCTGAAAATGGAAGCAAGTGCTTTCTATCTATTCCTTACGCTGTGCAAGAGAAGGACAGGTGCAGAAGGAACAAGAAGGAACAAGATCATGCACATAGCATGCATATACCATGGTTTAACATCAACAAACCAGAACAGTGCCTGATGACTTTAGACTTCCATGTTTAGAATGACTATTCAAGGGATGCAAGAAATTCTGTATCGGTTAAGAACACCCCCCATACTGTAGCTGGTTACAAATTTTGCACAAGTAAGCTGTCCTCATGCTGTCACTAGTGGGAAGTGAGGATGTCTCTTGAAGTGTTCCTGAAAGGTTAGAAGGCTGGGTACTTCATCTCTTGTGATTTCCAAGGAAATGTCACTGCTTTAAAAATCACATTACCAATTATTAATATTTGCTTTTAATTTTCTAAAATTATCTGTAAACCCATATATTTTTCTTTTTAAATATTATGACTTTTGATCACTAATATTGGAGTATACAAGCCCTGTCCAGAAAGAATGATCAAGTTATTCTGTAATGTTCACGCATGCCTCCTCTGAGTTTGGGTGGGCTATTAAACCCAATGTTTTCTTAGGATCATGATGGTGTGATCTTTTCCTCTACTGTTTTCTTACCGATCCTTTCTGAAGCTGCTATGCTTTCTGAAGGTGCTTTTGCAGCAAATGACAGTTCTAGAGGTTCTAGGGATGTATAGCAGCTTCAATAGGTGGTGTGTCATAGAATATAGCATGTGGGAAGGATCACCTGTGCCCATGTCTGTTCTTTAAAAAGGAAAAGTAAAATTTCACAAGAGTGAAGAGGTCATGTTTAAAGTTATGTCTGGATTGATCCTAATCCATTGGATTTGGATTTAGAATATATACATGTAAAACAGAGAAAAGAGAGGCTATTTTCAATGCATCGAAATCTGAACACATTGTCTTAAGCTCTGTATAAATCATCAGGACAGGTAATTTAACCACATTTGTTTTATAAATTATGGAGTATAATAGAATAAACCAGCAGGAAAAATGAAACCTAAGCAGATAATGGCCTATTTATTTCCACCCTTACCAGGGAAGTGATTTCATTTCATATGCAGTTGAAGAGGATGCTATAAAACATTTTTTTGCCATATCGCACAAGAAGACGATCAACATTTTTTGTGATAAAAAATAATCATTCATAGGGTCTCCATCAGAAAATATTAGGAAAGCTGTATTAACTATTATATTCTTAGGAGGAATCAAACCATATGACTAGGGTTTCTCTCCACGTCCCTTAGAAACCTCTTTCTCCATAAGCACATGGAATATTAAAAAAAACAGAGCTAGGGACTCTGCTATAAATTTCTTTTATATTGTTGAGAGTCTCTATGCTATATATTTTATGTTATATGAATTGTAATTAATAATTTTAATTGTATGGCACACTTAATAATGCCTATGTACTATAAAAGTTTATTTATAAACATAAATAAATAAGTTGTTTCCTGTCATAAAATGGAATACTGCACTCTTTAACAGAGATGCACAAATGGCCTTTGGAAATTTGCCACCATTTTGAGGACTTACAGTTTGGAGCAAGGACCATTTCAGTGAATTTCTCCAGTAGACGTGACATTTTCTAGCAGTTTTTCACAGTAGGACATACTATTCAGGGATGTCATAACGGCACGTCTTTCTTTTTTTCTATCTTTCGTTCAGTACCCCATGAATTTTTATTACTAGAAAAGTAAGAAAAGAGAAATATCAGAACATTTCTGAGAAAAATGGCACCTCATTTATGGAATCAGTTCCCCAAAGAGGTATGTCTGGCACCTACCCTTTTCTCTTTCCTGTGTCAGATGAAAGCTACTAAAAATATTTTAGTAGTTAAACTTTAGTTCAAAAATTGCATTTTATATCATTACTGTGCCTGCATTTTTAATTTGATTATGGCAGTGGTGGCCTTGCTGGGTTGTAAAATTGTCAATGTTTTTATTGGCAGCAGTGGTCTTGTTTGTGATTGGTTGTTTAGTGATCATATTGGTTTTTCTGTTTTGTTGTATTATGCTTGTTTTATGAATTTGATTTTGTTAACTTCCCAGACAGGCTTCAGGCTATTGGGTGGGATAAAAATGTATTAAATATATAAGCATTATGTATTTTGTTTTGTTTAGGAACAATTTTGGTCTAAATCTAGTTGTCATTCTCCAGGATTTAGCACCTCCCCAAGGGTCTTTCAAATGTTACTTTTTGAAGTGTGACTTGTAGATACATGTAATCTTTAATACTACTACTTCCCTGAAATTTCCTATAGCAGGTGGGTTGCAGATAGTGCTGTGTTCATTTCCAGGGAAAAGCTGAAGTTAGTACTGAACAAAATCTGCCCTTCAATTTCTTGGAAGTGCCTGTAAAAGTCTTCAGTTTTTCCGCTTTATTCTCAAGGTATTCTATAATTTACTTTGAATTTATATAAGTGATGTTTTTGAGCATATCTAATCACTGCAATGTGGTTCAGGGTGCTGTGTGTTTCCTTTCTATTATACATTACTCCACTGTTCTGTCCCCTTTGAGGTTGCCTGTGCGTGCCGATCTGAAAACAAGCCCTCGGGGAGGAATTTCCTCACATTACCTTGCTACGCATTGAACTGAAGTGCAGGAAGCCAAAAGACTATAGGCTGCCGGGGAGGATATTGCACAATGGAAGACAGTACACTAGCACTCTCTGCTCCTTCATTGCACAGGTAAGGTAAGCAGAAGAACCCCAAGCTCAAGTCATGAAAATATTTTTAAACGTTTTCTCTCATTTAATTTTCTTTTTGAAAGAAATGTCTTCTCTTCAACACCGAATGAGAGTGGCAAGATCTGTGAGAGAAATATCTGGCACTGTGCAGTTTTTAATACTAAATGGGAATCAGTTCCTTGAAATTAAGGTGGCAACCATATCCAGAGAGCAATCTAAGAGATCTCCACTCAGACATACAGTTCACTGGGACATTTTAGGGCAGTTATTCAGTGCCATTCTCCTTCATACAGATGTTGCAAGGATAAAATGGTGCTCTTGTGGGTTCCTCACAAGAGGATAAAGGCAGGATTTACATACATCATCCTCACCATCCCTTTCTGAAGTCCACCCTGACATTTCCATATCATATCACACCCTTGTTCTACCCTGGAGATTATTTTGAAAGATTCTGTTACTCCCACCACCCATCATTCTGTGGTTCCATATGGAGTTGCCATTCCATGCATATTGTTTGTCCTATTTCCTTGTGAAAAAGCTACATTAAAGTGCAGCTATGTAATTGTTTCTACCCATTCTCTCCACCTCTTAGATGCAGACCTTAACATGATGCGAGTATTTGAGACTGTCAGAGAAGCTCAAAGTAATGCTCCCAAGAGGCCAGACTTTCTCACTAGTCTCCTCCCTTGGAGGGTCACCCAAGGCAGAATGGTCAATGTGGAGATACCATATTAAGATACATCAACCCTTTTCAGGAATAATGGTCAGATCAGCAGATGAGAATGGAAATGGAAAATGTCCACTCAGTACAGGGCTGCTGTAAAAAAGGCAAGCTCCATGGTAGGCACAGTTAGGAAAAGAAAACTTACAAGATTATATTGCGCTTCTACAAACTGTTGGTGCAACTGAACTTAGAACAATGTGTGCAGTCCTGTTCACTGCACCTAAAAAATGAGTTTGGAAAAATGCAAAGCAGGGGACCTAAGATGATCAAGGCATTGGAACAACTCACCAATGAGGAACAATTGCAACAGCTGAGATTGTTTACCTTAAGGGGGGAAAGGCAAATAAGGGGAGGCATAAGAGAGACATTCAAATGTCTCTCCTCCCCCTACCATGCTAGAACCTGAAGTCATCCCATGAAGCTGGGATGGGATGTTCAGAACAGATAAAAGGAAATACTGTTTCACACAGTACATAGTTAAACTGTGGAATGTGCCGCCACAAGAAGTGGTGATTGATTTAGATAACTTTAAAGGTAGATTGGACAAGTTTGTGGAAAAGAAGACTACCAGTGGCTACTTCTCTAAATGGCTACATGCTACCTCTGGTTATAGAGCCAGTATGTCTATGTATCGCAGTTGCCTGGAAACTTGGGCACAAGAGGTCTGTTATATCCATTTCTTGCTTGAGGAATCTGTGGGCAGATCTGTTTGCTGCTGTGTGAACATAATGCAGAATTAAACAGACTCTTGAGCTGATCCAACATGGCTTTTCTTAATTTCTTAGGAAATAATAGAGGAAAGAGACAAAAGGAAAAAATGAAAAAAGAAAAATGTTGGTCTTCTCACATTTGGCTCTGGGTCTGCCCACTGCTGGCTTTGGATCACACACTGCTGGAATGTTGTCCCCAACAAATTACCCATGAGGAAATAAGCGGAAAAAAAATATTTGGCTCCCCTTATCTACATGAAAGAGGTCACTTAGTGCCCTTAGCTAGATTGTCATCAATTGTCATCAATATTGTCATCAATATGATTGGCAGTCCTAGTACCCATGAAACAATGCATGCAACCTTAAGAGAAGACATAGTTTCATCCTATCTAGAGGAAACCATGGGGAAGCTCCTATGACATTCAGAAATCCACTTGATCAAAAGAGCTTGTGTTTCTAGCTGGTGGGATTCAGCATGGTATGACCCAACACTTGGGTTCAGGCTTATGGATTGAGAATTTCTTTGGATGTTCAGGTTGAGGGAATGACCAGAAGCACATTTTATCAGCGGCAGAGCATGTGCTAGCTATATGCCTTCCAGGAAAAGAGGAATCTGGTCACCACAGTGCATACTTACTCTGACAGCTGCTTAAGTAGAATATTGTAAAGTGTTCTATGTAAAGCTGTCCTTGGAAAGAGCTTAGAAGTTTTGGTTAATACAAAGCACAACAGCAAGGATCATCTCTTCTACTAGATACAGGGGAATCTCAGTATTGGCTACCAGTTTGTTTCTGGGCTAAATTCAAAGTATTTATCATATTAAAGCTACTTCAGGACTGGAATACTCAGGAACATTTTTTAATATGTACCCCATTTTCACCTTTTGAGCTCTAGAATAAACATGAACTCATAGGTTGGGATTGTGGGTTGAACATTTTAATCAATTTTATTACATTTCTGTGCTGCCTGATAGTTGCACTTCTCTAAGTGATTCACAATAATGTTCTGTTGTGGTCTCCAAGTACACTGGCTGATTGCCAAAGTGCACTTTGTGATTTTGAAACAGGCCTTTTTTAGTGGGCTTCACAAGTGTTTTGCTTTGCTTTGCTTTGCTTTAAGCCTGGCCTTCTAGAGTAAATGCATTGCTGTTGTTTCTGAATTATATTGGCTGCATTTGTTTTCTCTGCTAGTTTAAATGATGCTGAATTGTGTTTTGTAGTTCTAATTGTTGTCCCTGGACTTGCAAATCATTTCATGGGAAGGCAGGCTATGCACATTAATTTTGCAACTCATCATAATCTGCTGACTTAATTTCATAACAATATACTTAAAGTTTCATGAAAAGCTGTGAGGTTTCTTGAATTATTATTCAACAAGTTGTTAATACATGCAAATTACTTATCACTGTTACTATTATTACCACTGCTGTGATAGCATTTAAAAGAAGCAGTCAGTCTAATTATTTCTTTCATCGTATTTCAATATCAAACTGTGATATTATGCCTTTACTGTGTTTTAGAAATTAATCAATTTACACTTGCGTCCATGTGTTGTGACCTAGAAATAATGTCACAGATAGTGTTAAAGGGAAAACCAAATCTGCTGGGGTCACTGATTGTTTTATGAATAGATTTTCTTTCTCCAAGAAAACATGTCTTTCATTTACTTATTCATATAAACTGGGACTAGTGAATGGTCCTAATAAAGCATGCATTTTGAACACATTATTAAAAAATGTAAAATGTCAGCCTTGCATTCCTGTCACACTTAACTTGCTGTGAGAATTCAAAGTATTAAAAGATGCAGATCTTTAATGAGTGTAATAAGCTATTTTTCCTTATAACTTAATTGCCCAGATCATTTTGATGCTTCAAGGCAATGTTTGAGCAGCTGTGAAAAAAATTTACATGTCCACAGAGTACTATAATACACAGTACAGGCATCTGGAGAGAAAACCAATCTGAATGAGTACATCACAGATCTCCTCCATTATGTATCTGTTCTTCAAAATGTTTTATTCTGCAAATAATCCAAATGGCTTTTAGAAACAGACAACACAAATAATGGCTCATCTGGGTTTTTACATTGCTGTGAGTATAGCTGACCCAGCACATCCAAGATCTTCAGATGTTAGGGCCATATTAGGGCCATGTGGCTAATGCTTTACTGGGGAACAATAGAGGTATAGACACATGTTCCTTTAGGTGATCATGTTGCATATACTCCTCAAATGCACCAAAATATAAGATTGCAAACATATGTTGTCATATGGGTGTTTTTGTCAAGGAGTCGCTATAGAGCCCAGCTCACTCTTGCCTTAACAGCAAGTCAATGTTTGCTTCTGTTTAAACTGTGAAATGGCCTGGAAAAAATTATTGACAGTGGTCTGAAATATGAATTAAATAAATGCAGGCTGCGATTGCATAAGCAGAAAAGCAATCATGTTCCTGCACCACAGACAAAACTTGTTCATACTACATTATTTATTGCATGAGAATAAGATAAGGAAGCTATAAGAAATAGCTTTCCTCTTTTGAAATTTCCTAGGCTACTGTAAACACCATTGAATTGCTGGTGGCAAATGACTATGTTCTATTAATCAACGCAGTGAAAATCAATTCATTTTAAAATATATGGATATGTTATAATGGATCAAGTGTATTATGAAAAGCTGAATTTCATGCATACACATTTTAGAGGTTACAGCAGGCTTGCTCCAAAAGGCTTGAAAGAGAGTGTGATGTTTTATCCAAGTTCATTGGGACTGATGATTTCAAAGTATCTCATGCTTCCAAGTATTTTTAATATAAATAATAAATCAAACATCTACAAATATGAATAGACCATCTTTCCTCCAAAATGTTTAGGACAGAATCTTTATGCTCTCAACAGACCAGTTAAGTCATTTACAAAGAGAGAGATAAGAAGCTCAAGGTCACTAGTGAACTTTTCAACTGAGCAGAGATCTGAGTCTGAACACGTTTGCATAATTCACATTATGCCACTCTGGCTGCAGAAATGACATTGTTTATTCTCACAATTCTGTAAATATAGCTTTCTAACTGGCTATGTTTTGGTATTTTTAATTCAAGTTCTTTTCAGCCCTGTTATATTTTGTATGTTTTCTTATTTTTGTGTCAAGTTGTCTTCAGTCTATTTAAATAAAAAGGTGAATAAGAATTCAGTAATATTCCTGCTTCTCATCAACTTCATCTCATTGGTAGAACTAGAAGAATATTGAATGTCTTTTTATTTATAAAATTTTCTTTATAATTTATAAATTTTATAATTTATAAAATTTATTTATAAAATTTTCCACCCCATGTTGGCACATCAGCAGGGAATTAGCAAGCACAACTTTCATGTGCTCCCATGTAAAAGTTGTCCCCCCCCCCCCACCATATGGTTCCCATGCAAAAGTTGGAAAGGAAAGGTGTGAGTCTCCCAAACCTTCTCTATCGTTCTGCAGTAAACAGTCCATCTCCTTCGGTGTAGACCTAAAATTGACAAGAAGGTTCACAACTCTACAGTGAAGGAGTTTTTATTTGTTGCTGTAGAGATAGTAGAGAAATTTTCTGTTAGTCTTGCCACATATTATTTCACCTTTGCACATAATTCATCAGTACTGGAGAGAAAGAAGAAAAGATAAAGAAAAACAGATCTCCCTTGGCTGATGCTGACTCAAGCCAGCTGGCAGTGAAAGGCTCTTTTCTGGAGCTAACCCAAACCCACTGGGAGAAGATGCAAGGGCAAAATATATAATCAGGTATATTTGAGGACAATGAAGGCAGCTAAAAGTCAACTTCTCATTGCCTCTATCCAATCTCCTATTGCCTCCCAGCAGAGCCCTTTACCAACATCTAGGGCTTATCACACACTGATCCCAAGCACATCCTGACCCATCAAAGGCCCACTGTAATATATTTGCTAGGCAATTGCAGGATAAAATCTTAATTTCTTACAACTACCAAGATTTGGACTCCAATTTTATAGCAGCTGAATCTGTTGAGATCCCCAGAGCACAGCCTGACCTAGTTATTTGTTTATTTTCAGTTGGTTCAGTTGATTCAGTTTGAGAATATTGAAGAGTTGCTTGTCTTTACTGGATTGTTGCCCGTTAGCTTTTAAAAGCTAACAAGGAGGGAACAGAGGGCTGGTCAGGGAGGTGAGCAATTCCTCTTTATGATTCAGAATGAACCCATGCTTAAAGAAGAGGTGGTGGTTGACCACTCCTGAAGAAACTTTCTCCAAACCGTGAAGATCCAAATAATGTTCCCTTATTGGGCAAGGTTCTTGAGCAGGTGGTGGTCAACCAGCTCCAGGAACTCTAGGATAACTCTGATTATCTAGATCCATTTCAGGTGGAGTTCAGGCCAGGTTTTGGCACAGGTGCTGCTTTGGTTGTCCTATATGATAATTTATGCTGGGAGAGAGGCAGCAGGCATGTGGCCCTGTTGATAATCTTACATCTCTCAGCAGTTTTTGATACCATTAGCTTTGGCACTCTTCTGGGGTGGGTTGCTAGAAGGGGGTCCTGCATGGCCACTTATACATGGTTCCATTCCTACTTGAAATACTATCACAGGCAGTGGTGCTTGGGTATATTGCTTGGACTCTCCAGTATGGGTCCAGTAGGAGTCTTATCTCCCATATTATTCAACATCTACATCAAACTTCTGAATATCATCTGGAGTTTTGGAATGCATTGCCATCAAATAATGATAGTACATAGTTCTAGTTCTCCTTTTCATCGTCTGCAAGTGAGACTATAGATGTGCTAAATTGGTGCCTGGATGCAATAATGGATGGGATAAGGATTAGCAAACTGAAGCTTAGTCTAGCTAAGGTACTCTTAGTGGGTTAAGCTCAACATGTTCTAGATAAGACTTCATTGCCCTTGAAGGACTAGGTTTGTAGCATGGAGTTGCTCCTTGATTCATCTGTGTCTGTAGAAGCTCAGATGGCCTCAGTAACTTGTGTCTGTCCAGTCTTGCCTCTATATGGAGAGCGATAGCCTGGCTTCAGTAATTTATACTCTGGTGATTTCTAAACCAAATTACTGTAATGTGCTTTACAAGGAGCTGCCCTTGAGGATAGTTTGGAAGTTGCAGCTTATGCAAATTGTGGTAGTCAAACTAATAGCTGGAACCAAACAGTCTGAGGATATAATTCCAGTTCTGGTAACAATAGGGAGATACAGAAATAAAGTAAATACATAAATATTCAGATTTAAGGGAGGCATTGCATAATATCGAAACCTCCATCAGAAAGCCTTCAAAGAGCAGTGGTGAAATTGTCACACTCAACTGAGAAGAAGCCCCTTGCCAGTTTCACCAATGCTACAGAAAAGTTTTCTTATCAGAGTTGTGTACCAATGTTATTTTTATTACTGGTCTGATGTGCATGAGATATGTGCAATGTTAATACAAAAAGAAAAAAATCAAAGGGCATGTCTTGATCTTGACAGCAGGCTGGATGAGTTCTGAGATGGAATTTGGAAAACATCAATGCATTCACTTTTGCTTATTTGCACACCCCTGTAGTACTGTACATTCCTTAAGTAGACCTATTCCATCCTTGATATAAATCATACCAGTACTCATATCTGTGCTAGATGTCCCACATATTTGTAGTTATTCTTGCCTTGATCTTCTCCCTTCAACTAGGAATGATAAACTTTTATTTCCTATAAAGAGCAGTTATATTTATTTATTTATTTATTTATTTCGATTTATATCCTGCCTTTTTCCTACAAAGGGCTCAAGGCAGCTTACATCATTCTCCTCCTCCATCTTATCCCCACAACAACCCTGTGAGGTAGGTTGGGCTGAGAGTCTGTGACTGGCCCAAAGTCACCCAGTTGGCTCCATGGCCGAGCGGGGACTCGAACCCAGATCGTCTGAGTCCCAGTCCCATGCTCTTAACCACTACACCACACTGGCTCTCGATATTCAAGGAGAATCAAGAGGAACTGCTGTCTTTATATCAGTAACAGCTGCAGAAAGCATAAGGTGCAATATGTCAAATATTGGCACAGGGTTTTTAGACCAGTTATCAGAGGAGGCCAAAGCATTTAGCAGGTGAACTTAATAAAGTTAGGAACCTTTTGAATGAATCTTCTTGATAACACTGTCACAACATTGTGCCATACCCTGTTTACTATATAATGTTTATTGGGACTGATAGCGTTTGCCACGGGACAATCACCATAGGCATTGCTCTAAAACCCATTATCGTATTCCCACTGAAACATTGACATATTTAATGAATGGATGTGAATATATCCATCACCTCTGATTCAGTATAATACTAATGTATATTTCTGGCATTGCCAGGTTAAATGATATTTTAACCTGACAATTATGGCCCATACATATGATGCTACCTTAGAAAGGAGCCATAGCTCATTGGTAGAGCACATGTTTTGCATTCAGAAGGACCCAGATTCTATTCCTGGTAATGCCAAGTGGGGCTAAAAGACTATCTGATCTGTCTGTTGTCTAAAAACCTATAGGTGTCCTTCCAGTCAGTGTTGGCAGTACTGAGTTGGATGGATCAATGGTCCTACTCACTACAAGACAGCTCCTCATCCTATGTGTGATAATTTGTCTATCCAATGCAATATCGTTTTCTCTGACAGGTAGCAGTTCATTGATTCTAAGGGGGAAATGTCTTCCTTGGCTTTGGTACCTGAGTTGCATAGAAGGAAATGAACACTGTGCAGTTCTTGTCATTACAGAGGACTCTAATCCTTCAAATTTAATCTATTTACTCAGTAATAGTATCTTTGAAATAAGAGGGGATGAGAGGAGTTGTAGGATTTTATTCTGCCTAAACATGCATAGGTGTGTGCCTTTATTTACATTAAAAATGTTTGCACAAGCGATTTTCTATCTATTTTTTCCTAGAAGTTAACATTTTTAAATACAGAGATTTAACTTTATAACTTATGACAATCTTAGGCCTAATATTTCAGCTCTATGTAGTAGTCTCAAAGTCAGGATCCACCCTACCCACCTTCTGATATAGCTGAAAAGAAATATATAAAGAAATAACTCTGAAAAGTATCAATATATTCTAGCATTAAAAGCACACTTCTTTGAAAGTGAGTTCTATTGAAGTCAATATGAACGGTTTGCATATAAAGGTTTGTAGGAGTTATATGCCAGAACTTAGCTTTCAGTCAATAGAGACTTTTTGTTTATGCCTGCTGAATGAGACACTCACAGAAAGTCCCCTACTGCTATCTGTTTCACATGGAACTCTCTACTACACTGACTAATTTTGCTCATGCTTGCTATAACCCTTCTTCCTCTGATAATTTAGAAGGGCAGCTGTACCATCTGATAAGATTTCCAGATTTGCCTTCTGAAAAAATCAATATTGATGTCAATGAGAATTTTTCATCTGTAGCAAGTCCTCTCAGGATTCTAAATCTGCAACCTATGAACACTTACAAAAGTGCAAATCCCACTGAACTCTGGCAGAATCATTCTTCCAGCATTTGACTTTTCTTAATTTTTCTGTGTACAACCTGGACTTAAAATGGACTTAAATAGCACTGCAACCATTTGATGTACACAAGATACCCCAGTGATAGAGACTGTGAAGGTACAAAATATTTCTATTGTACAACAAAAGTTAAAAACAAACAGCATTCTTATGTTGAATAAGCATTCCTATGCAAGAGACAATGCTTGGTACAAGTGCCTTGGGCAGCATATACAGCTGTGAATCCTCTTAGGAAAGTCTCTATCACTTTGTGAGCCTGGATCCTGTGTGGTTTGTATATTCTTCCTGGCAAAAATGCTTCAGCTCTGTCAGGTTGGATGGGGACCATTGAGCTGGGCCATTCTAAGGCATTCAGGTTCTTCATTTTAAACCATTCTGGCATTACTTTGTCTCTGTGTGTTTAAGCTCATTGTCCTGCTGGGAGGTAAAGCTTTGCCCCAGTCCCAGGCCCCCATAGTTTTCCTGTAGTATTGCCCTATACTAGCTTCCATTCATCTTGTCCTTAGTGCTAAACACTGTCTCAGTCCATGCTGAAGGCACCCATCTCCATAACATGATGTTCTCGCCACATACTTCACCATGGGAATGGTGCTGTCAGGAAATTACATAGTAATTTCAACAAGGACAAAAAGTTCAATGTTGGGCTCATCAGACCAAATGAACACTTACACATTTTATTTGTTTGTTTGCTATATTTATATCCCACCTTTTTCCTTTCAAGGAGCTCAAGGTAGCTTACATACATCTCCTCCTTTCAACCTTATCCTCACCACAACAACCCTGTGAGGTAGGTTGGTCTGAGAAGCTGAGACTGAAGCCACCTAGTTAGTTCCATGGTTGAGTAGAGACTAGAACCCAGAAGCCAGAACTTCTGTATCCTGGTCTCTTAATTACTACACCACACTGATTCTCAGTGAGCCTTCCACATGCCTTTTTGCAAACCCCAGTAGGCTTTTATATGGGTTTCTTTCATCAATATCTTTCTACTTGCCACTCTTCCACAAAGCCCGGCTTTGTGGAGCATCTGCGTAATACTTGTCTCATGGGTGGGTTCTCCTGCCTTAGGTAAGATCTTTCCCTGGTCCTTCAGAGAGACCACTGGCCTTTTGTTTGCTTCTCTTCCTAATGTCCTTCTTACCTGGTCACTGATTTTTCATGGACAGCTTCTCCAGGCAAAGTTGGAGCCATATTCTTTCCATGAACCATTATTTCAATTTTGCAATAAAGAATTTAACAGTGTTCTGGGGAATTTTTATCATTGGGGGCATTTTTATAACCCAATCCTGATTAGTGTTCCTGCACAACTTGATCCCAGAGTTGTTTTGATAGCTCATTCATCTTCATGATGCTGTTTGTTTAGATATGCTTTTTAACAAAACTTGGAGCCTTCCAGAAATAGGAAGGACCAGATTACATTGCACTGGAAGTTCACACAGGTATGCTACATTCAAGTAGTTAGTGTGGGACCAAAGTTTATTCAGGCACGTCATAGCAAAGGGGGTGAATACCTATGCAACAACAAATGCCAGTTTTGTTTTGTTCCTTACCTTTGTGCCGTTCTCTCTCTCTCTCTCTCTCTCTCTCTCTACACACCCACATCACTTTATAATTTTGATTACCTTATGTCCATTAAAAGGTAGTTAAATAGTTATCAATTCCAAGTTGTAACACAATAACATTAAAGAGATTCACTTTGGAGTGAACACACTTGGGGTTCACCTGAATGAGTGCTTTTGAATGTGCATGACAAGCTTTAGTGGTAACTTCCACTGTGTAAAAAGCTGCATAGTGTTGTGAGAATGTGGATTATACCCAATGTTAGTCCTACTTAAAATAAGCCTATTGAAATGAATGCAACTTAAGTTAGAGTAACACAGGATAAAATCTGCTGGATAAAAACCTTGTCTGTCTATTCCTTGACTCATACTGACAGCATGTCAAGTCTCCTTTTAGTGTGAAGAGATAGACTAGGGAGGAAAATAACACAGATCTCATATAAGATTTAGTGTGGGACTCAGTACAACAAGAATATCCATTTAGAAGTCTTAGGTTAAAGCCTTGAGATCTGACTTGAACTTTTCTGTTCAGGAAGGAACACCACCCTTTAATATTCTCCTACATGCTTGAACACAAGAAGATCATACTGGATCAGACCAAGTACCTATCTAGTCTTGCATTCTGTTCTCATACTGGAGAACCACAGGAAATCCCCAAGCAGGGGTGAGCTCAACAGCACCTTCTCACCTCACAGCTGGCATAAAAAGACATGCTGTTTCTGACTGTGGCAGCATACACACATCAGGACCACTAGCCATTGATAACCTTACCCTCTATCCTCCAGGAATCCATCCAGTTCCCCTTTAGGTATTTGTTTATTTATTTAAATATGCATTTATATGCTGCCCCGTACTCCTACTGGATTACTAAAGGTAGGATTACCCCTACTCCTAATGGCATTAAAATCAATAAGCTGAAAATAAAATCAACATGGCTTGCTTTCCTTTCTCACCATTCCTACAGAGTTCTTTGGTAGTGCTATATGCAGACAGTAGACATAATTTACTTATGCTATTGTGGACTGGCAAAGAAAGTAATGTAAAAAATGGGTGGGCAGCTTGATGAAATTGTTGACCCACTTTAAAGCTAAGTATCTTATGGAAAGGGAATTTTCCTAATTTCCTATAATTAGGAAAAGTATTTAGAACAAAACTTATAGGCATTTTGAAGGTATTTAAAAATTTAAATCATACAATTCTGTGTTGTAACCACACTTGGGATACTGTGCAAGGCTTTGGTCACCAAATGAAAAGAAAGTACATGGTAGATTTGGAAAAGTTCAGGGAAGGGCTTGAAGGTATTTAAAATGATCAAGGTGCTTCAGCAACTCTCCCTGTGAGGAAAGATTTCAACAGCTGGGATCGCTAAACTTAGGAAAATAGTGAGTAAGTGGAGACATTATAGAGGTGTACAAAATTATGCAGAAAATGCCTAGGAATAAAATATTTTTTGATCTTCATAATACTAGAATCTGGAATTCTGATTGGTGGGAGACTAAGCCCAGAGAAAAGAAACATTTCTTCCACAACATGCAATGATGACTGATGAACACCTCTTTGGATGTCTGTAGGATCATAAGAAACACCATGCAGCATCTGACCAAGGGCTTGATTAAGCCACCATTCTGCTCATGTAGCTAACCAGCTGCCCATAGAAAACTCATATTCCTAAGCACATAGGCATACTCCCTTTGATACTGAATTAGCCCAAAGCCATCATGATTAGAAGCCACTGATAGCTTTATCCTCCATGAATTTGCCCTATTATTATTAATAATAATAATGGTCTGATGCAGCAGGGCTCTTCTTATGTTTATCATTTCCATATGACTTGGAATACTGATGTCCCTTCAAAAAACCTTTGGCTGTACAACATGCAATAAATTATTTGGTTCCTTCCCAAGTGTGTGATATGGACAGAATGAGAAAATTCAGAATCCCTTCAACTATTTTCCTCCTGCCTTATACATAAACTCTAATTTTCGAGGCTCAGAAAGATTTACAGCACCTGCTGCTGCCACCAAATTCTGTTACATAAAGTATTGAAGGAAATATATAATCCATTTTTTATAATGGGCCTCATTTGCCCTGCAGCTACCCATTAAATACAAAGAATGTTAATGTCTAGCTACATTTCTATCCCTCACCTTCTTTGATAGTGTGTTTGACTGAAGTCACATCCCTGTACTTATTTTCAGGGCTCCTAATGTTGACTTGCTATATATGATTGTTCTCAGCTAGAAAGCAATCATTTTTCCAGGGCTAGGTAGAAAGAGACCAAAGAAAAATAAACTCTGGACCCACAAATAAACACAGATGGTTAAAAAATGCTTTGGCTTTTTGTTCTTTTTAAAATTAAATACAATGTATTACCTCTTAGAGAGATCTGGATCAGTTTCAGAGATGGCTGACCAGTTACTTAATGCATTATGCATAGGTCCAGGTTTCCCTGCATTTCTTTATCAATCTTTTTCTTGACTCCATTAACCATTTGATGCTTAAGTTTGGAATGCCTATGATATGCTTTATATTTTGCTGTATTGCAACTATACAAAAAAGCATAGTTATACAAGAAGACAGTCACTTTTCTTCAGATGCGATACAGACAGATGTTTTCATGAAGTCTCTGACTGACTATATGCTGGTCTTTTAAACATCTTCCTACACTCATAGAAAGCTTATTCCCCAGACACAGAAATATATATTTCAGACATGTAGAAGAATGCATGTCTTGAGCAAATATAGTAACAGCAAAGTTATTGATCCTCCAATTCACTGTTCCCAAGTTGATTCCTCACAATGCAGTTATTTATCCTCTAATTTACCCTTCCCAACCTGGTGCCCTGCAGATGCTTTGGACAGTTCTCATCACCTGTGTGCATATGAATTGGGGAGACAAAAAGTATAGTTCAAGATCACTCATGGAGGCTGCTTTGTGCACTTGCACACCTGAGAAGCAGTGTAAGATAGCACAAGGCCTAGGCAGGAATAAGTATAAAAATCACAAATGTTTTACTAAATTAATCACTGGGCATTTGAATATTCTATCCATCTCATTCATCGCCCCATTCATCCAGAGATTATTTCTGAATTTCAGCTAAGCAATAAGGGAAAAGAAAAAATCTCACGGCTGTAAAGTTCCTGAGAGAAAGGAGTGTCTCTTAGCCTGTAACAGAGTTGGAGAGTTTTTAAAAAACCCTCTCATTTCTTGCGGGGAGTGGGAGAGAACGTTATTATGAGGCAAGCAATATTCTGCTGGCCCTCTTAGATTTGTGGTTTTCATTGTTAGTATTTGAGGTAACTGAATTAATTTTTCTAACCACCTAATCATCTGGTGTCCTTACTAAGGCCATTACTTGAAACACGCATGGTCATTAAAACTGGCAGTCATGGGGTGCAAACAATCCTAACCAAACAAGCAGGACTGGATCCTGAGTCAAAGAACACTGATGTGGCTGCAATGCAAAGATGTTTCTTATATTTCAGAAACAAGATCCTTCTATCAAGCAAGTATTTTTGAGCATAGCTACAATGATTTTCCCAGTTAATTGATAATGCTTTTAATTCTCTATTGAATTAACACCAGTTAATCAACTCAGGTTTGCAGCTGTAGTAAGAAGAATTAAAGAAGTCGAGAAAAAGAAGATTTGATTTTTAACTAGGAACTGATTCTCCCAGGCAACTTGGCTATGATTTAGTTAATATCTTTAGTATTCTAAAGAAAATAACATAGATATAAACCCCAAACATAGGCCTTCAGGTTCAGAAAATAGTGGTTGTTTAATTACATTGGCCTTCCTGATGTTTGTTTTTGGCCTTCGGCTATGAATATCAATATACAGAAAGGGCACATATAACCAGAAGAATCAGAAAGCTGGAAGAATGCATCTGTGTGCACTTGTTCGCTCTCTCTCTCTCTCTCTCTCTCTCTCTCTCTCTCTCTCTCTCTCATTCTCTCTCCATATATATATATATATATATATATGAAGGCAGTGAGTAGTGAAAGAACAAAGGCAATGCTGATTTATAAAATAGCATGTGACTTTGTTATCCTGTACCTATAGTCACAGAATTAGCACACAATCTTGTGCATGTTTAGGCACTATAAAACACATGAAGCATATGTTGTTTGACAAAGCTGATCTTTCCAAAACAGGAGTGTAAAAACCTTGAGATCTGTGCTAGAACATCATTCAGTAAAAATGGAGAAATGGATCATGTTGGAATCCTTAGAGTGTCAGGGTATTTGAGAAAGTAGCTGAACATAAACTGCTCCAATAAATACAAGGCAAAAAATAAATGACATTTTGAATGCAAGAAAGTTGACAGAGACAGAGTCCCCCATCCTAATTAACATCTGCACAGAATTTTGATTTGTAATACTTCTTTCATTTCATACTCTTTGAATAAAAATATTTTAATAGACCTGAGCATGCATCTAATATGTAGTGAAAACATGTACATTTTTTTTTACTTAAAGCATACTTGTAAAGTTCCCCACAATCATTTCCCCATGTGCACTAAAGCCTAGACAGCATTTCAATGTTTGTAAGCATTGTTTTAAAATAGTACAGGCAGTGAGTGAAAAAATATAGTGCTCCCCATTGCAGTATTGTAATATATCCATGCATTAGTCTGCCTATTGTTTCCATAGATGAAACAACTACAGATGAAACATTTTTAAGTGATGAAAAAGGAATGCATACAGTAAAATATCTTGTAATGTCTGATTCAATTCACAACAAACTTCTTTGTAGAAATCCAATTTCCAGCATTTGCAAGAATTGGCATGGTCAGCATTGAAACTTGGGTAACAAAAGGCTGGATTTACTTTTTCTGGAATTACTTCAACAGTCTCAATGAAATATTATAGCAACAAAATATAATTTTCAGTTCCTATAATAACAAGCAAAGCAAATAAAAATGAAAATGAACCATTTTAGTCAGCTTTATTTTGGCATCACTTCACAGATTATACATTTTTAAGCTCTTCTTCCTGATCTTTATAACCTATTAAAAATGGTGAATGCTTTGTATCAATCAATAAAAACATACCACAGTGTGTGGTTACAAAGTACTAAACATTTGACTAATCAGAATCTGATAATGAAAACCAGAGCATTTCCTTTGGGCTCACTAATACCATGACACTTCAATAAATAAAATCCCTTGGTTTCTGGTTTCATGTTGCAGTCTGACTGCAATCAGATCGAGTTCAGACTAATTTTATAAATGGCTTCATTTATACTCCAATACTGACAAATATAAATTCAAACTAATTTGATTTCCCTATCCAGTTTTACAGTATAGACTCTATCAATACTAAATGGCATACATTTTGCCTGCTGACTTTAGGGTTGTTGTTGTTGTTATTATCACACTGTTTCTAAACATACAAGTAGTTCTATAATTTATAGTGCAAAACTCCTTATAGTGGACCAAAAAAGGAAAGCATCTTTTCTGAAAGGCACCAAACAACTCTTATGCTCACCTCTCTCCACCTGGCTAAACAACCTGGGAATGCATGTTCCTGAGTTGCTCATTTAACATTCTAGCTTGTCTAGCATTAAACATCCAAAAGTTTTAATCCTCTGTTTATTTTAGGTTAAAACCCTGGGTTGGTTAACCTTAAACAATCCAGAGTGCTGGGTTCACACTTTATGGAAACCGCCCTAGAAAAATGCATTATTTTCCTATTTGTAGAGCAAGAAGAAAAATGAAAGCAGTAAGCATATGGGAAGCAGTGTGCTCACTCACCCCAGAATAGCTATGGATAATTATGGGTTGTTTAACCCATAGTTAAATGAAAGCCAAGGTAGAATGTATAAGTAATAACAAAAGATGTGGAACATTCACCCCAATTTCTCCAATCAGAGTAGACTAAGCATGAGTGAATCTGTCAGTTTAACTTTCTTTCACATTCATATTTTTACATGCATTTCTTTATTCTAGTCATATAACTCAGAGTATCTTGAAAAATCTCAATTTCTCTCTCTGAAATATAAAGGACTGTGTGAATGTCAGCAAATGCTTCTAAAATGAACTAAAGCTAAATTCTCACCCATGCCCCAAGACTATGATGCACTGTTGTACTATATAGCTGTTAAAAGGGAAGAGTATGTCAGAAAAAAGAGGCAACACCTCAAAATCAGCATTAACATGGCTGAACAGACAGATATTTCAACCCTGGCTTTCAACATCTGGAAAAAAAATGGGCCTGGATAGACAATTCTGTCATTTTTTCCCAGATTTTATTGTTGTAGTAAAGCAATTTTATTTATTTATTTATTTATTTATTTATTTATATTTTTTATCCCATCCTATATAATCAATTGTCTCAGGACGGCTTGAAAAAAATCAAGATTTTTTCCCAATATGCATGAATTTTGATAAATTGTTATCAAAACTGAAATGATTAAAAAAAATCACCCTTCCATAGGGAAAAGTGTCATCATGCTTATATTAGTAACAATGAAAAGGAGAAGGATGTTGCGATTAAATAAAGACTGAAAGTAAAGTGTCTTTGGCTTTGAGCTTTTAGAAACTGTTAAAGAGCTGCCAGAATTTTGACCACAGTGCTGGCATCCAAAATCCACTTTAAATAACACACATCTCTCCCAGAGCTTCCATTTACACAACAGGAAGCACATTAATGTGTCAAGTTTACTTAAACCATCTCCTTTTTAATTAATATTTCTCTTGTCTGTCTTTTAGCCCCAAAGATGAAATCCCCTTGTTAGCATGTCCCCCAGGCCAAATATAATAGAATATGATACTTTATTCCTTTGTCACTCTGGATCATTACTCTGCCTGTGGCTCTGGGCACAGCTTCTTTGAGTACCCAAGATGCTATGAGGACTGCATTATTCCAGGTGACTATGGGAATATGTGAATTTTAAAGGGTTTAACCTAGGTTAGCAAACTTTCTACTTTGTACATTTTGATTGCTCAGAGTGTTTTCCCTTTCTGTCTCTACATATATTCTGTCTGCTGTGTGTGCATGCTTTCAGTTTGAGCCTGAGATTGGAGTAAATTTCTGCCAAGAGAAGTTTCTCTCTCTCTTCCACCTACCTAGCTATTTGGTTCTCCTACCCGAGTTTCCATTTGTACACATACAGAGAAGCAAATCACCTGTCGTGGCTAGAAGGTCTCAGCTAGTCACTACCTCAACTGAAGCAGATAATTAACTCATCACTCCACAGTCTCCTTACCCAGGATTGAAGTAAAAGGAAGTGCTTACACCCTGCCAATATTTATAGGCCCATTTCCTAAGGTAGTTTGTGGCATGATGGAAATATTATAGAGGCTTATACCCAATAAAATATACATATGATTTCAGCAGAAGTTTCAATGGAATCTTTGGAATGCATCTAGGTACACATAGCTTGGAGAAAGCTGTTAGAAAATTTACCAAACGCCTTTGGTATTAAAGGGTTCTATGTTAAGGGTAAGTTAAATGCCATGCATATTCCATGAGAATCAGAAATCTGTGGGAAAGCAGCTTGTATGATTTCGATTCACAAAATTCTTCTGAAATATGGTACTCTAGGATGGGAAGGTCTGAGATTGATCCATACCAGTTTTTAGAATGAAAGGGTAAGAAACAGGTTATTTTATAAGTAATTAGCATTTGATGAGTGAGCTCCAGTACATATAACATGTATTATCTGTTTCTTTCATATGCACTTTGCTGGATTAAATTTTATGGGCACATTTCTCTACTTCCATAGCATCTTTTGGGTCAGGACAAAGGTATGTCTGAAGTGGTATGGCAGCTATTGAGTTTCAGTTGCATAATAACTTTGGTTGCATAGATGATACATGTTTGCTGTAATAAATAAACCAATGTGGGACTTCATTCAAGAACTGGGCCACTGACGGACATTCCACTCCAAGGCAGTAGTGAAGGCAGAACTAGTGCAGTATAGGATAATATACCATATCCATTTCATCCAAATAGCATGCCTCTTAAGAGCAATTTCCCAGCATTTTAAGGCAAGAATGGACATGGAAAGCCTGTAGCACAACATGCTAAATTGGACAATAAAAGGGGGAAAATTCAGTGAATACAGTAAAAATGGAATAATTCTCCAACTTAGTTGCAGGAAACAACTGGAAAGGAATACAGTTTCTAACACATATCTGTTTGACAAAGCTGGACCTAAAAATACTTTTTGCATGCAAAAATATGGCTAAAATACTGTGTATTTCTAGCCATAGTCAGTGAGTTCATGTATAAAGCTATAAAAACAGGATAATTATATATAAGCAAGATACACTAAGTGTGAGTGTTTAATTGTATTCAGTTCAACTTGAAGGATCATGGTTTTTATCTTTGGGGCTGTACTTTTCTCTCTTTCTTAGCAGACTGACAATGCAATCTTATTCATGTTTATTCAGAACCAAGCCTTACTATATTCAAGGCATCTTGCTCCTTACTAAATGTGTTTAAGATTGTAGCTTTCATGTGTAATCCATTTAAGGGAGTAAAGATTCCAACTGGCTATGAGGCATGGGATATGGACAAATTTAAGATTGCTGATCTTGGATCAAATCCAACTTAGATGCCTGAAGTGAGAGAGATCAATATGAGGGAAAACAAAGTTTAAAAGAAAATTATTTGGTGGCAAAGAAGGTCATAGGAGAAGGATTTGCTATCCTGGGCAAAGTGGATATTGTGATTTCTTAAATGCTGTTTTTCTCAGTAGGCTCACTATTAAGGTGGCTGGCAGCAAGCACCACAGCATATTGCCATCATTATTCTCTGGGCATAGAGCAGGTAATTCTTTTCTTTATGTGTCCTCTGAATTGGCTTGTTGATGTTTAAGGACACTTAGAAGAGATTGCTTCATTCACATGTGTTTGGGGTTATTCTGCTTTCATTTTTGACAGGTTTTTGGTGGATCATTAACACATCTCTTTCCTTTTTCCTAATAGCAGCTTTTCCTAATGTGGTAGTATCCAGATGTTTTGGACTACAACTATCAGAATTCCAGACTACTGGGGCTGATGGAAGCTGAAGTCCAAAGCACATGAAGAGGCTCACATTGGGAAAGGCTGTCTTATAGGATCATTGAGGTCACATACATTCCTGCAGAGTAAAATCTCTAAGGCTTCAGTCCTAAGCTTCCTTCTTAGTGAGTAGAAGCAATAAATTTATTGCATTCATTTCTCCTGTGTAAATATGTTAATGGTGTGCAAAGGAACAGGGAACCTGCCTAATGCAGAACCAGACCCTTGGCCCATCTAGCTCCGTAGCATCAACACTGGTTGGTGGTGACTCTTCAAGGTTTCAGGCAGAAGATCCCTGGAGATGTTGGGGATCAAGG
Organism: Varanus komodoensis; assembly: GCF_004798865.1. NCBI lineage: Eukaryota > Metazoa > Chordata > Lepidosauria > Squamata > Varanidae > Varanus > Varanus komodoensis. Next base: position 30,085,283 of record NW_025335941.1, read on the forward strand.
CTGAGCAGGTACTCTACTACTAAAGTGCACCAGCTCCTTTCAGTGTGTGCTGGGCCTGTAGACCTTTACCCACTTACCAATGGGAATTGTTTCTGTTCTGGGTCTGTACAGAAGTGTTCATAGTTACTTTTCACTGTCCAAAACTATATGCAATGTGCACTATTATATTTTCCAGATAATGTGTCCTTCCATTCTATGCATTATGTTATCATCATCACCACCACCACCCTGTAGCCAAAGCTCTCTGGGCAGTTTACAACAATAGATAAAATATATAAAATAAAACAATAAAATATTTATCTTGATTTCTTTTTGAAAACACTTCAAAATAGTTTACAAAATATATGCTGTATAAACTAGTGGAAGCAGGCTATTTTGATAATGTAGGCTTGATAGCTAAATTAATGCTAAGTATGGTCCACAGGCCAGCAAATTTGTTTGAAAAGTGTTGAATTAAGAATTATGCCCACTCAGCATGCTGTATGACAGTGACCCTGTGACTATTTAACTGCATCTCTTAAGGGAAGGTACATTAGCTGCATCAGTCATGACATTTATCTATTTATTTCATTTTTATACTGCCCAACAGCTGAGACTGTCTTGGTGGTTAACAGAAGTTAAAAACGCACCAACAAGAAAGAGAAAAAATGCAAAAAAGAAGCAGGTACATTCCCCTCACTCCCAATTTTAAACTGCGGTTTGTAAAGCATTTGGAAGGATTCTTTGATACTCCTAAAGGACAACCAGTTTGAGGGAATCAGAAGGAAATTCGCCTTTTCTTTCATATACAACATGTCATCTTTACAACCATTACATTCAGCACTGTATTACATTACATTTCCATTAAAACCCATGGAGTCATCCGCAATGTTGAATAGGAGGTGATTTTCAGAGACTAGGATCAGAGGACGATCTAGCATTTTCTTCTTGGCTATGCTACTTTGCAAAAATCTCCATAGCTGCAAACTCCATGTCCCTCCACATTCAATGGCAGGTATTTTACTAGGTAAAGGGACCACAGTCGCAACTGGGGGAATGGTCCAAACAAATTTAAAGACTTTAAGCCCCATTTATTTTAGTGAGAGATTAAACCATCCACTGAACACTTCCATGGAAAGCAATAGGACTTTAAAGCTAACATTTGGCTACTATGTACACAAAATATATCATAATAGCAGGCTAGAGACAGGCTGCCCTAATTCTGAGGAACCCAGAATAAAACGTCAGAAGAGAGTTTTCCCTTACCATGCAAATAATGTACAAGTATCCACAGATTTTTTTTAACAATAAAGGATACATGTGTACACAAATTGCATTTCCTCTTGCTGTAATTGTATCTAATCTAGTCAAATTTATTTTTATTAAAGTTCACACTGTGAGACTAATGAACCTAAAAGAGTGAAATCTTTCTTATTCCGCATGGTTGGATCTGTTTACTGAATCTGCATTGTCTCACGCCTAGAAGGAAAAATAAGCCACCAAAATGCAAAACACATCTCTCCTCTACTGGCTCCCCTGCAGTAAATAGTGTTTTGTTTTGGTTTTGGGTTTTTTTCCCTAAATTAAGCATTCTAGCAAATCATGCTTAATGTATTCAAAACAATCCCTTCTTCACTGAATTCAACATAAAATAATGCCTAGTGCATGGAAATGAATACCAATTTCTGGAATTATTTATACTGTGAGCTATATCAGTCAGCAACTGATGAAGGCCAATTAGTTTAGAGAGCTATGGCAAGCAGAACTGAAGTTGCAATTGTGTGGTAGCAAAAAAAGCTGGATGAAAGTATCTCCAAAACAATGATTTCCAACGATCAGCTTGTGAAGATCATATAAACTGAGGCATGTGCCTCCATAACCCACTGAAGAGGAATGAGATCTCAGTGGGCTCCTTCCAGCTAAATTAGTAAGTCTAGCCTTTGGTTGCACTAGCAGAGCTGGCTGTAAGGCAGAGAGTACCTGGAAATCACCCAGAGTAGCTTTCCTCACCACTCCTGTATTCCTCCAAATGTTTTGGCCTACAACTCCCATTGGGCTGGCTCATACAGGAAATGGTGATGGAAGGTGGTATTTGTAGGCCAAAATACCTGGAGAGCCTCACGTTTCCTAACCCAAAGTACTTTCTTAGGGAACAGAAGAGTTGGATGAATCTCATTCTGATCTATGTCCAGTTTGTATGTGCTCATTCATCTGTCTGTTCTGTCTTATACAAAAAATTAAAATATCTTCATGAAAATGTACACATTCATACTAAAATGAGAAGCTGTGAATGCATTTTCTCACAAATTATGCATTTATCTAAATAGTGTGTAGGTGCGTATGGATGTTTTGGTACATTTTTTAAATCTGAGAATTCACTTTGAAAATCTACTAAAATGGGAAAATGCAGAGAAGAAAAGCATGGCACTTGCCCAAAATAAAGAACCAGAATTATGAAGTAGTCAAGAGTGCTGGACTGGGGACCCAAGAGACCCAAGTTCTAGTCCCCACTCAACCATGGGTGACTTTAGGCTAGTCACTCACTCAGCCCAACCTACCTCACAGGCGTGTTCTGAGGGTGGAGGAAGTATATGAGAAAAACCCTGGATTCCTTGTAAGAGGAAGGAATCCAAGAAATTATTACTACTACATTGATAGAAATGCAATGTAGTGATAATAATGCATCACAAAGTACAGGGAAGAATAACTTTGGTTGAAGCTTCAGATTAGTGTAAGAGGTGATTTCATGTTATATTTCATAATATGGAACTCATATGCTAGGCTCTCTCTCATCTTTTGCATCACATCTTATTTCTTCTTAATTTCTGCGATATTTCAAATAAGTCTCCATCCCAATCTATGAGAATCACAATACTATTATAGGAAATATCTGGGTTATCAGTTGGGACTATAATATTATAACTAGCACTCAGTTTTGTCTGGTTTGGAAGCCTTGTGATTGACACACACAGAGGACAACCAGTGTACAAGCAATGAATGGAGTGCACAAAAAAGAGTGCTATACACTGGTAGCTGAAGAAAGAGCCAGTCTTGTGCAAATGTTTTAGTATGCATTTATCTATGTAGATAAATATTTCCCAGTAACTTTGGTATTTTCATGTGACTAAAGTTATCAAAAGGTCAAAAGTACAGGTAAATTTCATAGGAAACTGAAGTCATCTGAATTTGTTTTGAATTTCTCTGATATCCTTAGCTTGAGATAAGAACAGAGGGAGAACTTCAGCAGGGCTGGTAGAATAGCTTTACTTTCCCACCCCTCTTCCTCTGCCAATACTGTGCTAGCTTTGTGCACAGCACAGCTTCAGTCTGAAATACAAGTAATCCCTGCCACAATGCTTTATTCTCCCACTGTTTGATTTCTATTTCTGTCTAAATCTGAATTTCCACTAGGAATCACGTTCACAAAAGTGAGATAAAATGAACTAGAATGCATGTTCAAGAATGCTTTAAATCTCTTGCTGATTTTCAAGAATGGACTTTTTAAGACCTTGTGTCATTACAGAAATAATTCAGCAAGTCAGAGCAAAACAAAGCAAATTATGCAAGAATCCATTATTTAAAAAATTCCACTTAACAAAACAAAAGATTAAGGCTTCACAATGTGCTTACACTGCATTATATTGTCTTTCTGGCATAAGAACTGAAAACTCCTGGCATTGGAACATTCTTCAGGGCAACACAAAAAGCAGCAAGCTAGCAAGCCAACCCTGCAGATTGCATCCACTCATCCACCCAGCCAAACAAACACAACACATATGAATCTGGACTTCCTAGGCTTACTCAAATTGCTTGTTTGCTTGCTTGCTTTTCAGATAGGTGCATTTCCTGCTGCTGTGAAAATATGTAAATTGAAAAGTTTATTTATTTATAAAATTTGTATGCTGTCCAATTACTAACATCTCTGGATGGTTTACAGCATAAATAAATTGACGACCCACTCTGGCTGCAAGTAATTAAAATACAATAATAAAATTAGATATTAAAACATATTAAAATATTGATTAAATAAAAAGGTCTTGACCTGGCACCGAAAAACCGGAGGAGGGCCTCTGTTGCTGATCTCAGGGGGCAGGAGGACAAATTTTTCCTTTTTGTTCCTTAAGGTATCCTAGTCCCAAGCCGTTTAGGGCTTTATAGGTAATAACCAGCACCTTGAATTCAGCCCGGACTTCGATGGGGAGCCAATGGATAGAGGATTGAAGTTATATGAGAATAACGCCTAGTCCCTGACAGCATCCTGGCAGCTCTGTTTTGAACCATCTGAAGTATCCGGAATGTCTTCAAGGGCAGCCCCACGTAAAGCGCATTACAGAAATCCAACCGGGAAATCCAACCAATGCGTGTGTTACTGTAGCTAGGCAGTCTTCCTCCAGGTAGGGACGCAGCTGATAGAGTAGCTGAAGCTGAAGGAAAGTGCTCCTCGCCACTGCTGTCACTTGGGCTTCCAAGGACAGCGCCGAGTCAAGGAGCACTTCTAAGCTGCGGACCCTGTCCTTTAGAGAGAGTGCAACCCCATTCAGGACAAGGCCCAAGTCACCTACCCAGGAGCTTGAATCACCCACCAACAGAACCTCCATCTTATCTGGATTGAGCTTCAATTTTATTGGCCCTCATCCAGCCCATTACCTCGGCCAGGCACCAGTTCAGTTCAGCCACTGCCTCACCGGGTTCGTTAAAAAAGAGAGGTAGAGCTGGGTGTCATCGGCATACTGATGGCTCCACAACCCAAACCTCCTGATGAGGTCTCCCAGCGGTTTCATGTAGATATTAAATAGGAAGGAGGACAAAATGGAACCCTGTGGTACTCCATGGCAAAGTTGCCATGGTACAGACCCAAAGTCCCCCAGCACCACCTTCTGGAATCAGCCATCAAGGTAGGAGCAGAACCACTGCAGAGCAGTGCCTCCAACTCCCAATCCTGCCACCCTATCCAGGAGGATACCATGGTTGATGGTATTGAAAGCTGCTGAGAGGTCCAGGAGAACCAGCAGGGACACATTCCTCCTGTCTCTCTCCTTACACAGGTCATTGTACAGGGCGATCAAGGCAGATTCAGTACTGTACCCCGGTCTGAAGCCAGACTGAAAGGGTCCAGATAATCAGTTTCATCCAAGAGTACCTGGAGTTGTCCCGCCACCACCCGCTCTAACACCTTGCCCAAAAATGGGATGTTGGCCACTGGTCTATAATTGGTGACCATCTCTGGATCCAGAGATGCCTTCTTTAGGACAGGCCTGATTACCACCTCCTTTAAAGGAGCGGGCACCCAGCTGTCCCTCAGAGAGGCGTTAATCACCTCCAGGATCCAGGAACCAATCCCGTGTTTGGCTTTGGTCAGCAGCCACAAAGGGCAAGGGTCGAGTAAGCAGGTGGTAGGATGTACTTGTCCAAGTACCTTGTCCACATCATTGGGACACTTTAACTGAAATTAATTCATTAATATCTGACCAGACAGGGTCATTGGTGTCTTCCCTAAAGGATCTGAATCAATTGTGGAGTCCAGCTCGCAACGAATCTGAGCAATTTTCTCCTTGAAGTGCTGGGCAAAGTTGTCACAGTGAGCCATCGATGGTGGTACAGGATCTTTCTTAGGGCCGAGGTATATCAGCCCATGTACCACTTGAAAAAGCTCCACTGGATGGCACTGTGAGGAGGCAATGGAAGTGGAGAATTTCTTCTTCGCTGCCCTCACTGCCACAGCATAGGCTCAATAATGAGCACATAAGCGTTTTCGGTCAGATTCATCCCATGATTTCCTCCACCTACGCTCTAATTGTCTCCCAACCCGCTTCATCGCCTGTAATTCAAATGTATACCACAGAGATGGATGGGCTCTGTTTGGCAGGAGAGGACGCTTAGGGGCGATCATGTCAATTGCTCTGGCCATTTCCCCATTCCACAGTTCAACCAGAGCATCAACAGGAGCACCAGCTTCATCAACCGGAAAATCCCCCAGAGCCCTCAGGAATCCATCCGGATCCATCCAGTTCCGAGGGCGGACCATCACAACAGGGTCTGCACTCTTACAGAGGGAAAGGCCAGTTCAAGCTCAAACCTCACAAGGAAGTGATCTGACCATGACAAGGGAGTCAGATGCAAATTCCTCACCCTCAAATCACTCTCCTCACCCTCAAACCACACAAATTCCTCACCCTCAAATTCCTTGCCCCGTCAAGAAAACCAGGTCCAGCGTGTGACCAAGTTCATGGGTTGGGCTTATGACATGTTGAGACAGCCCCATGGCCATCATGGAGGCCATGAAGTCCTGAGCTGCCCCGGTCAGAACAGTCTCAGCATGGAGATTGAAGTCCCCCAGGACCAACATCCTGGGGGTCTTCAACACCAGGTCCAAGATGATCTCCATCAGCTCAGGCAGGAAGTGTGATGGGCAGAAGGATGCATGGTACACCAGCAGAATCCCCAATCTGTTTCGATTGCCCAGCACAAGGTATAAGCACTCTAGACCTGGTCTTGAGGGAACAGGAAGCCCCATGAGGGAAATAGAGGGTCAGTAAATTAAAGTGACCCCCCTCTCCTTTCCCGTCCAGACGTGACTGGTGCTCAACTAGATACCCAGGTGGGCACAGCTGAGAGAGGGCTACATCCCCACCCTCTCCCGCCCAGGTCTCTGTAATACAAGCCAGGTCGTCCTGCTCATCCACAATCAAGTCATCCACTTCATTTCTTCTGAGGGATTCTTGCCCACAGTAGTATACTTGATGGTCATCTGAATTAAATTCACCCATTCCTGTCCATTTTAGTTCACTGATTCCTAAAATGTTGATGTTCAGTCTTGTCATCTCTTGTTTGACCACATCCAGCTTGCCTTGATTCATGGATCTTACATTCCAGGTTCCTATGGAGTATAGATCTTTACAGCATTGGACTCTCCTTTCACCACTAGATACATCTGCAACTGAGTGTCCTTTCGGCTTTGACCCAGTCATTTCATTCTTTCTTGCTCTACTAGTACTAGCTCTCTGCTCTTCCCCAGTAGCATATTGGACACCTTCCGACCTGAGGGGCTCATCTTCCGGCATCATATCTTTTTGCCTTTTGGTACTGTCCATGGGGTTTTCATGGGAAGGATACTGGAGTGGGTTGCCATTTCCTTCTCCAGTGGATCATGTTTTGTCAGAGCTCACTGCTATGACCTGCCCATCTTGGGTGGTCCTGCATGGCATAGCTCATAGCTTCATTGAGCTACATAAGGCCGTTCGCCATGACAAGGCAGTGATCCATGAAGTGGGGTGATATGTTTTGGGCAGGTAAAAGTTTTGAAATGTCCCACCGTTATGTTCCCAGATATCACTGGTCAGTTTTAGGCTGCTTAAGCCTGAGAGTGAGGCTGACATTGGAGATTTTAATGGTTCTGGCAGAGCTATCCAACTATGAAGCACCTAACACCTCCCACATTGGAAAAGTTCCAAAAGGCTGTGAGAGTGACTGTATAGAAATGGGTGGCCTTGTACCCAGAAAAACAGAAGGACTTTCATTGTCTCTTCAGACCCACCAGACCTAGTGGTTGAAGCCAAGCCTCCTTCACGTTTGCCAGTAGGCTAGTAAGCAAATAAATATACAAAATGGTCCTGCTATGTCAGACTTAATGTATAGTTCCACAACAGAGGCACAAGGCACCTCCCAAGCCCAGAAGAGACAGGCTACTACAATAAAATATGTGGTCACAGATATGTGGAACATAAAAAGAATAAGTTGCTGCATAGGAAGCATCCACAGGGTTGGCTGTTACCAAGGTTTAGTGCAGCCACCCCCTTCTTCCCTGTGCCTACCAACCTTGATAATCCTGGCAGGAGTACAGAAAATACCCCCCCCCCCTCCACCAGACACCCTGCTGTGAAAGCAGGATGGACCATGCAGCACAGAATGCAGGGTAGGAATTGCCCCAAGCACCTGGTCAATAACGGGCAGGAATCCTCTGCCTCAGAAGCCCCAGCAATCCATCCAGTTTGCCAAAGGGACACAGTGAGACAGGACACTCTGACTGAGACCATCCGAATCATCAGCTGAAAGTTTAGCACGTGTTCCTCTTCCAAACCAGACACCAGTTTTGGAGGGTGGGGAGCAGAACCAGCCAGTGTCAACTTTACATTCTTCATCTTCTTCTTCCTCCTCCCCTGGGTCAAAGATGCTCTGGCAGCTCCAGCAGCCACAAGAAAGAGTTCTAGAGTTAGAGAAGGAGCTGGTCTTTAAGCTTCCTGCATCCACCTCTTCACAGCATGGACATGCAAGGCATGTGCTGGAGCATGATCTCTTTCTACTTCCCTCACACTTACAAATGCCATTCTTTGCCCATTCTGTTCCATCAGGGCTAGGAGGAGAAAGGCTAAGATTATAAACTCTACTGATAAGATAGAATGTATATTATTATGTCAATATGAGAATGCATTTGCCAAATAGGCCTTTCATCCAAATTGTAGCAAACAACTCTATTTAATGGCATATAAAATAGTGACTATCATCTTTATTTTGTCCTTTTTGTATAGAAGGGGCAGACACAGATTTGCTCTTTCACTGTGGGAGCCTTCATTAGAATATAGGATAAATATCCTGAACTAAGCATTTTGCAGAGAAAATAGTGCCTCTAAGCAATACTTGATCTATGGATGAATGTGGAGAGCAAAACTGTGCACGCAGCAGTCAATTCCTGCCTACTCTGCCATTGGGCAAGTTTTGCTAATCAACTATTTCAAGGAACATTCCACTGCAGGTACAATTATGCACCCAGCCTATTGTGCCAGTAACTACTACTGGTGTTCCCAAGATGCTAGTGCAAGAATAATGCAGGGAACATACTCATGGAGAAGTTCCCAAATATTTTTGTGCATAATTGATTGTCACACAATAATAAAAATGTCACACAGTGAAATGGTGCAGAGGGAAGAGAGAGATCATGCATTAAAAGGCAAATGGGTACCAGAGAAACAATGGCCTTCAAACTGCCTTTATGACATTGGATGTAGCAACCTTGTTGAAGATATGGTGTTTTGAAGAAGTATTCATCCTCTTTGTTTTTGTTTTCTTTTTCCCATATTTCATTTTTCTACAACATGGAATTAGAATGAATTTAATTGACATTGTTTCCACTTGATGTATGCAAAATACTGAATGTTGTGAAGGTGTAAAATATTTTTATCATGGAAGCAAAAGTCAAGGAATCAAAAATGAATGGGACATGTTTGTTGCATAAGCCTTCAGCCCTCTGAGTCAATACTTTGTCCAAGCACCTTTGGCAGCAATTGCAGCTGTAAGTCTTCTTGGATAAGTCTCTAATGGCTTTGCATGTCTGGATCCTGAAATATTTGCCCATTCTTCCTGATAAAACTTCTCCACCTCTGTCAGGTTGGAAGAAGACTGTTGATGAATCACAACTTTTGTGTCTTGCCACAGATTCTCAATTAGACCAAGGGCTGGGTTTGGATTGGGCCATTCTAAAACTTTTAGGTTCTTGATTTTAAACACCCCAGTGTCACTTGGCTATGTCTTTAGGCTCATTGTCCTACTGCAAGGTGAACCTCCACTCAGTCCCAGGTTTCTTGCAGACTGAACAGGTTTTCCATTAGAACTGTCATGTATTTAGCTTTATCCATCTTGCCCTCAATGCCAACCAGGTTTTCAGTTCCTGTCTAGGAAAAGCATGCCAACAATATGATGGTGCCATGAACAAGGTTCACCATGGGGATGGATCGTGTTCCCAGGGCAATGAGCACTGTTGGCAATGAGCACCACACACAGCATTTTGCAACAAGGCTAAACGTTTAATTTTAGCCTTAGCAGATGAAAGAATATTTTCCACTCGTTTGCTGTGTCTTCCATGTGCCTTTTTGCAAACTTTAAATGGAATTTGATATGGAATTATTCCAGCAATGGCTTTCTTCTTGCCACTCTTCCATAAAGCACAGCTTTGTGAAGGCTTCAGGTGATAGTTGTCCCTTGGGCAGATTTTCTCATCTCAGCTGCAGGTCTCTCTAGCTCTTTCAGAGTTACCATTGTTCCCTTCATTGCTTCTTTGACTAATTCCCTCTTTACCCAGCCACTGAGATTTGGTGGACAGCCTTCTCTAGGGAGAGTCACAGTTGAGCCATATTTTTTCCCCATGTTGTAATAATGGATTTTAACAGTCGTTCAAGGAATGCTTGTCATTTGTATTTTATTAAATAACCAAACCCTGATTACTGTTTCTGGACAATTTAAACAAATACTGAATAATGAAAGTGTGGTAGGTGAATGTGAGTTCAGACTTTCACAACAGGGCACTGGCGATAATAATAATTTCTATTGGGCAGATGCGTCTCAGTCCCTACAATTAACACTATCTCATTGAGGATATAGAGATGTTAGATCACACAAAAGTTCCTATTATTAAAAGCTAAAACAGATGGACTAGTGTAAATAAAAATGCATTGCATTTTACTTGGCATTTTGTGTGGCAACTGTGTTTGACGCTGGGACTACAAGGATGTTCCTCAGAGCAAATCAGCAAAGTGTAAAGGCATGCACATTAAATATGACATGCATGCTTAATCACTTGTGTAATATGCCTGGGGATCATGTGTGCTTAAGGATAATGGACTGTCATCCATCCCCACCCCCCGCCCCACAGTGGAAAACACTATTAACTCTGTGGTGTGCCCACAGCAAATGCAGCTAATTGGTTTTTCTATGAAATGTTAAGTTGCCCTAAAATTGATTGGTCATATTTAGGATCATACCGAATAGGAAGACAGTTTTCATTCATGGTACCTGATTTAATTTACCTCTCCAAATATCTATAAATTGAAGATTAAAACCATCTAAAACAAAACCAAACTGAAACCAAGCACATGCATGCACACACACACACACGCACACACACAGTGTGGCCAAACAATGACAAGAACCAATTGCCGTATCTCCTCCAGGGGTCGTAATTCTCTTTCCTCAGCATAAGAATAATTTTATAGCATGTGGGCAATTTTTAGTCATTTTCTTTGTATATTTGGCATAATTATGCACCTGCCAACTAAAGCTTTTAAGTTTTAAGGCAGTTTATGCCATATTTAAAATACGGTAAGGGGGCATCAGTTATAAGGTTGAGAGAAAAGTGTATTCATGTTGCTGCCCAGTCTTGAGATCTTCCAAATCCAATTCTTCTGAAACACTGGAAGGGAGCAGATCTGAAAGAAATGGAACGGCTGCAGGTGGCAGCTAGGCCCTTGATGATGGGGCTTGATCTTGTAGGTGTCTCTTCTGGAGCTTTTGGCACCTTGACGTGTGGCATGATGGGGCCTGGTAGCTTGGCAGCTGCAGCCTTTTGAAAGTGCATGACATGCAAGAGTGGAGTGACGCTTTTTAAGCTTCCAGGGCCAGTAAGATGCTTCCAGGATTCATTCCTCAAGGGTCTAAAGAACTAAAAAAAAAAAGGAAAGAAAGAAAGAAAAAAAGAAAGAGGGAAGGAAAAAAAAGAGGGGGAGTCAATTATCTATTACCTCTTCATACTTCTTTATTCTTTGCTCCATTGCTAAATGTGTTTTCACACTGAAAAATAGAAACGTCATATTCTGCATCATTGGAAGTTGTGATGCTCAAGATGCTTGTAGGCCCTCTGCAATGTCAGTGGTCCCATGTTATGTGTCTATGCCCCTCTTGTAGTGTCACTCTAGGGTGCGGATCAGCAACTTAAAGGTTTTTGGGGAAATCTCCCTCAGAACCCCCTCCCCACAGCTGCTTCTCTACCCCACAATGGCTATGGAATGCAAAGGGATAAAAATTAGCTTTCTCCAAGCAAATTGTAATTCTTTGGGTGCTTCATAGAAGCTGTGGAACATAAAGGTTTTTTAAAGTCAAAATAGCCACCTGATGCTTTTAAAAAAGAAATGCAGTTCTAAAGGAGTTGGCCGGGGGGGGGGGGGGGGGCTACAATGTAGGACTGCATACAGCTTGCTCTAGGGCATTGTGAAATCGAAATGACAGCTCTGGAATCTAGCTTCTTGTGTGAGTCAGAAAGGAGGAAAACATTGGGAGTGGAAAGTTGCACTGAGACACAGTCTGTTCAACAGATCTTCCTTCACCCACTACTCTAATTAAATATCCCCCCTCCATAATTTAATCCCACTCCAAATCAATCAGTAGATGGTTCTTTATTCCTTTTTACAGTGTGTCAAACCTCATGTTAAAACTTAGAGCTGGAATAGAAGAACTTGAATTGCCTTCAGATTAGTCTGAAAAAGAGTGTAGGTCCAGGAAGAGTCAGTATATCCTTTTAATGACCACAAAATGAGTCTTTAAAAATAAATCAAACTTCTGCCTTTCTTCTGCCTCTGTAAAAGGATTTTGCATGGTAAACATTTGCTATTCTATTTTTTTTTTTTTTTGGCTAGAGTAATTCTCTCCCCCACCCCTTTCTGAGGTATACTAAGTCAACCCTCTGCTTTAAATCTCATCTTAAAAGCTTCCTTTTCTCTGTGGCTTATGATCAATGCTCTCTGGGAAGCATTTTATGAAAGTATGAGTGTGAAGGACACTATATAAAATGAATTAGTATTGAACTATTTGAGGAAAGATAGGCCAAATGGGATGACCTGACATAAAAATCATTGACAGAACTTTAAGAGAAGGGGTGTGCATGTATGCGTGTCTATGAGTGTGTAATGCTCTGCCTTAACTTGGTTATATTTCTTATACTGTATGCCTGTCATCCTCTTGCTTAATACTTAGCCTAGGAAAAAAGCTGCTCTCACATAACTGAAAAGAATATGACTCCAAAATAGGTTGCTACTCCCCAGGATACAGCCACAAGTTTATGGTCACAACATCCTACCAACAACTCAGTGCTGATATTTTGAAGAAAAAACAGTTGATACCCACTGTCCTGGTAATGCCTAGATAAGTTATCCGTAAACTGGTCCCTTCCAGATATTTTGAGCTATGGTTCTCAATTCCCTGACCTTTGGCCATGTTAGCAGGGACTGATGACAGCTGTAAATCATAACATCTGTAAGCACCAGTTTGTGGAAGGTTCACATTTCCAGACAATGTTGTACCCAAAATTCCACTGGCTCTTGGTCAGGAAAGGCTAAAACAGACTGCATTTAAGCCAAGGTTTCTATACCATTCAGAAAAAGGGTTGTCATGCAGTCCGAGATGTACTATTTTGAAGCCATCTTCCAGTAAATGGACAATATGGCCCTGTAGTATTTTTGAGTGGGGTGTCTGTGCACATTTCCACAAAATGAACAGAAGAGTCCTGCTATGTGAAACCAAAGTCCTATTTAGTCTAGGGTTCTCCAACAACTGGTATTCAGAAGCATACTGTTTCTGATAATAGACATAATCTACAGCCATCATGATTAGTATCTATTGATAATCTTATCCATCATTAGGTAAGGGTATCTATTTGCTTGGGTCCTTCGCATGATCATGGAAGGACTCCCCATTATAGTGGCTGGCCTTGCTCCCCTGTCTTGTCCTAACATCCCTCCACCTTATAAACTTCCACTTTCAAGGCATGCACTGGACAGCTGGAAAGACAGAAGGGAATAACAGAGCCAGAGGACATGAAAATATCAACACAGGGAAGAGAGGTCATTAGTGAGAAGCTGGTGCTGGGCCATCAGCAGTTACCTGGCCATGTTAACTGATGCCATGGGCCAGATCAGCTGTATTCTTGAAGTTCCAAGGCTGGAAGAATAAAATCGGATATCTCCTTGAACTTTTGATAACACTGATAAGTGCATGAAATGACAAAGACTAGGGAAAAATATTTGAAGATGAATATTTTAAATGAAAAAGCAGATGTTTCCAGAGTACAACTCAAGCAGTTAAAAAGATGTCAGAAAGAAAAGCAAGATATTTATCCACTTTATCCAGGCATATATGCATAGCAGTGAGTGATATGGGTGTTGTTGCTCAGATAAATGTGCATACAGCTATCTGCTGATCCAGCAGTCAGTCTTTCACATCAATGAGGGATGGTCTGAATTCACATGTAGGTTGAGGGGAGATATCAAAACTCATACTGATGATCTGCTGGGCTCTACACATGTGACTGCAATAAATTCTTGCTCCAGTCACAGGGCACATCATACAATAGCAGCTATTTGGTCATGTAAGCCCACGTCCAGCAAGGAGACCCTGTACAGGCGCCCGCTTGCTAGATCAGGGTCTTTCAGTTTAAGCACTTCCGTAAGAAGAAGAGGCACTCAACAATTCAGTCTGGGTTACATCATGATTGGTAAGGGGATCTGTTTCCTTTTGGCCAGCTGCCACAATTGTAATCCATAACCTAGTTCCCAGTGAGTGGGACGTTTTCTCACTCTGGCCCATCATTGGCAGCAGCTGTCAGAAAGGGGCAAAGCACTATATGATGAGTGTGTTTCAGAGTGGGAGCTGCTCTGTGTTTTGCTTTGAAAGTGTTACTTTTGTTAGAGTTCTCATTCCCATAGTATATGTAATGTGCATACTAGAAAGATGATCGAAGAAAAGTTTTGAAATTTCCTGCTTAGCAGGAAAAAAGTTTAAGCAATCATCAATCAGGTGATTTAGATGTAGAATATCCTGTCTTGCTTAGGGACTGAAAGCCCACTGGGTCACTTACAGTTCTATGACTGTAAGATAATAACAAAATTCTGTACTCCCCATAATATAGCTATATTGAGATATAACAATTCTATTTCTATCGTCATGACAAAAACCATCTCACATACAGTTATTTATATTACATTGCTGTGAAATGTTAATATATTCAGTATAGGAGGGAAAGGTGATGAAGCTGTATTTGTTTTTAAATAAGAAATGCACATATTTTCCTGATGTATCATAAATGAAACATGCTCACAGGGAAAAATATATATTGCTTTTACAAGATAAAAATTTGACTTTAGGCTTCAATATCTGTATCTGATGCCAATCCCTTCCCCCACCACAAAGTATTTTAGTGAAGATAGGAAGAATGTGTAATGTTAACCTTGCTGTAAGTCAGAATTTTGGTTCCACAGAGCAATGGATTAGCCAAGGGTAAATCAGTCAGGTATTCCAAATAAGCCATCTGGCTCAAAGGGATTATTTGTGACAGGATGAATGTTAAAAACAAATGAATTATTATCTTTGCAAATAACTTTTTTAAAATATGCATTTGTTTACCTTTAGCTTCAATAAAATTGGAATTTGCTACTGGTACTGGGATGATTTGATTCATACTTCCACTAAATGTGAATTTTTGTTTCTTAGCAGAATAATCCTCCATCCTGCTACAGCTGTGCAAATAGCAGACCATTTATGTGCTTTTTCTATTAAACCACGAGCATGCATACTGGCACTCTTCAAGTTGCTGCCCACTGGAACTGCTGGACTACAAGTACCATCATTTGTTGCTAGTATGATCAATAGGCCATATTGGCTAGTCTAACACATCTGGAGGGCAACAAGTTGGGAAAGGCTGATATATGTGGCCATGCTTTTAATTGTAGAAGAGCACGAATGGACTGGATTTATAACATATCTAGTCACTGATATAGGAAGTTGATGTTCTTTATAAATCTAGGCTTCCAGGAATAATGGAGGATACAAAAATGCCATGGATCTTGACTGTGAGCTAGTCCAGTGTTGAGGAATGTCTCTTTGTTGGTGTCAGCTATGCCAAGGAAGTATTAACCATGGCATAAAACAATCCCATTTGATCCTGATTTCTAACAATTCTGTATCTGGGCAATAAGTTACTATTTTGTATAACTTAAATAACTCAGTCCTCATTTTATACTATAACACAATTTATGCACCCATTTGGTTGGAAATCCTCAGGGCTGAAGAAACCTACCACATACTAGGTGGTCATATCAATAGGCCCTGATGTTTAGATGAACATGCAGGATTGAACCAAGACCTTTTGTCCCTTGTAGCAGGGGAGACATCTTCAAATTCCTAATTTCCCAGAAGGGAAGGAAAAGTAAAACTCATGAACACTAGCACAGAACTGTCTGTTCCAGCCTTTTCTAACCTGGTGCTTTCTAGGTGTTCTGGATTGTAGTTCTCATGATCCCCAGCCAACATGCCATATGTGAAATGCCAGTGTCCATGGCCCATTCTCTCCACAGTTCTGTGTGGTTGCAAGCATTTCCTATCCTCTGCTCCCTGATCCTTTGAACTGGACCAGGTGGGGATTGAACTTGTGACCTTTTGTATTCAAGGTGTGTTTGGTACCCTCCCAGAGAAAGAAGCATGCTGAGTGATCCTGGCTGAAGAACCAGCCTGGACAAGCTGGACATCCTCATCAGACCTTTAGAGATACTCATTCTAGGAGAAATTCTTGACCGGAGATGGACAACTGCAATGCCCGATGAAATGAAATGAAAACTTAAATAAGAGAATGCCCTAAAATAAGATGGAGGAAATCTGCAAAACTGTGATGCATAGATCTGATTTACCTTCACACTTCTCTGAACTTTGTCTCATTTCATTTGTCTACCCCTCCACAAAACATCCATTCTTTAGTTCATTTACACACACACACACACACACAGAGAGAGAGAGAGAGAGAGAGAGAGAGAGAGAGAGAGAGAGAAGTGTATTTTTCTAAAAAATATTCTGTGAAATATCTCTGAATATTGAAATGCATGTTGGATCATGATAAAGGTTCTAGTTAATAATATATGGATGTTCCAGCTTTCTATCTTAAAAGAAGATCCTGTGATTTAGAAGACTGGATCTGGCCTTGGCTGAAGCTGCAGCAGTCATCAGTATCCCTCTGTTGCTGCTGCCATCCCTAAGGCTAGTCTGTGCCTAAAAGGCACAGCAGATCTCATAATAAATGTATAAGCCTTCTAATGAAAAACAGTGCATTAGCTTGTATTCCTTGACTCAGCAATAAGCAAGAGACTTCGGGAAAGGAACTACTTCATTTAAAGTTGATGGAAAAACCATCAGTGAACAAAGCACAGGTGTGGGTTCTGTTTCCTTGTCAATTTTCCCTTTTCAATATTGATATGAAAATTAACAGTTACATTTGTTTGGCAACTCTGGATTGAGCTGTTATTCCAATTGTATGATTATATGATTGATGCATATACCTCCACCAGAGAAAGCTGTATTAACTCCTAGTGCTTTAGGAGGGCTTAGAATCAAAGATACATTGATAAATGATAGAAATGTGTATTGTATAGGGGCATATATGTACAACTATGAGTGAAAGAGGTCTGCCAAGAAAGCCAGCCGGACATGTATTTTCTTCCAGTTTATCTCCATCTCTGCCAAACTTCATCAAAACCTATGTAAGAAGTTTAAAAAATCAAATATTTTTGCTGATAGCAAAATGTTTCCATAATGTAAGGTAGATTCATGGATGAAAAATATTCAATAGGCACACAAGCAAAATATTATAAGCATCAGCTGCTTGTTGCAAAAAGATTATTTTCAACATGGTTCCTGGTGTGGTTTGATGCATGGCACATTGTTATGGGCACCTCTCAAAACTCTTAGTGGAATGTTCTTACTTAAAAAGTCACAGATGCCTGATGGCTATCCAGATCACTGGAATTTGTTTCACCTTATCTGGTTGTGTGAGGGTGAAAGGAAACAGATTTCTGCAGCCTGAAGAGGCAAACTATCATGGCAATTGCAACTAGATGACAAGAAACACCTGAAAAATTAACCACTTAATCATCACTTAATTGACCACTTAATCATCAAATGACCACTTAATCATTTATTTCTGTCTTGGCATTTAGAGACTATTCTGTTTCTTTCATTAAAAAATCCTAAATTTCCTACCAACTGCATGAATGCACACCTTCTCTAGCTAGAATAAGTCTAGTCTTTCTAATACATCACAGCACTACATGTGTACACACACATGCACATGTATGCACGAATACACACATACACACACATTTCAGAAAAATCTGGGCTTCCTTTGAAATTAGTCTGCAAATTCAAAGGACTTCACCTGCCTGATAATGTTAGGGAATGGCGGAAACTTATCTTTAAGTTTACTCTGTTTATAAGTAACACAAAAAAAAACAGTTCCAAGCTTCCTCCAATTTCCCTGAATACTATTTTACCTCTTTCATGTCATTATTATATAGGAAATATATCATTATATATTGTTATATCACAATAAATGAGAGCCAGTGTAGTGGTTAAGGGCACAGGTCTGGGACTCAGGAGATCTTGGTTCTAGTCTCCACTCAGCCATGGAGCCAACTGGGTGACTTTGGGCCAATCACGGACTCTCAGCCCAACCTACTTGACAGGGTTGTTGTTGTGGGGATAAGATTGAGAGTAGAAGGATGAAAATGATGTAAAGCACTTTTTTAAAAAGATATACATGTAATATATAGACTAAAATATATGGAAAAAATAAGAAGTGGAGGAAAACCAGTGGCAGGGAAACCTGATGATGGAGCATCTAAGGAAAACTACTGGTAAGCTGAGTTGGTTTCTGGAACTTAACCTGTTTCGTAATTGGCCTATTTTTTCTAAAATGACTCAGAATATCTCTGTATTCCCAATTCTGCAGTGTGGCACTGTGGAAGTAATTACCTAAATATCAAAATAGCTTGGCAGAGGGTTAAATTAAAAAGCAAGTAAGTAGAAATAAGCATGAAATCGTCATCATAACATAGTGTGATGACTAAAGGCTAGGTCATGCTTGAACCTATAAGTATGGGCTTCCTCTGCCCTACCTCTGTAACAGCCAATTGGAGGTAGATATACTATGATACATGGCATTGTGATGCAACGGGGTTGAATTACAACACTATATGATGCACACCACATTCCCAAAAATGTGACATGTGCAAAGGAGACACAAAGATTCTACAAATTGCTGTGATGACAGAGCACTTTTGGCCTAACTTGCAACGGTTTTGTAATTTGGTAAGGAAATTGCGAATTATTATCAGGTGGGTTCCACTAACACTAATCATGACTAGCTACCATGAAATGTTTACTCAATGAAATAAAGAAAAACAGGATTCTTATATCCTTTATTGAAGCACAGAAGTTTGGGTTCTTCTGGTCCTTTCATTATCTCATACTCCTGTTAAGAAGTTATGTTCTAAATATTTTTTAGAACTTACAAGTATTCCTCTTTGAATCTTTTCACACTTTTGTACATTAAGATTATATATATAAAGAGTAATATACAACCAAAGTTTTTCTTCACTTCTCTAAGCACGTCAATTATTCCATTAAAACACCATTCTAGCTTAAGAAATAAAGTATATTGAGCTAGTTAACAAAATATAGAAAGGACCATTTGTCCCTGTTCTGTTCAGCAAAGTATGGCAAAACAAATCTGGGATAAACAAATGAAGGAATTAATGGAAATAGAATATGACTACATTTGTTTCCCTATATACTTTATTCCCTGGAGTTGAATTTACATTCAGAATATATTAAAGATTTCACTGCAAAGATTATAACATGGAGGACAAATTACTAATATAATATAAATGAATCACACAGTCAGGGTTGCCTTCAAAGATTTTGCTAGGATGAAAATGCTACTCCATTAAACTGTTGAAAATATTCCTAATATAAAACAGGAAGTCCTACTGTATCGGAATCAGGTATCTGACACAATGTCACTGAAAACTGAATGGATATAATATACTTCCATGGATGTTCACATGAGATAAAATCAATGAGAAGACAAAAATATTGTTCAATGCTAATCATGTTCTCAGCTCAGGGCTGAGGGAGATAAACAACCTGAGCTAAACCAGTTTGGTCACAAGAGAATATAAACGTGCAGCACTGTTGTCTTCATATCTCATGTCCTAATTCACTTGTTGTTGATTAAATCATAAATAAAATATAAAGTTATCAAAAATCTATATTATTTTCAGCCATTGAAAAGGTTACATTCTAGGAATTATAAATCACAAAATATACTGTTTATTTCCATTGGTTTTGTTAGGCATTCTGAGCCAGGCCTCTTCCCTTGTCTGTTTATCCCTCCTTACTAGCTATCCACTGGTGTGTTTCCAATCAGTACATGACCATTTGACATTTTCTGACCATCTGGCAATTGTTGCCATTTCCTTTTACAACCCAGCTTACAAACTCCTTAACCATTGTAGTCTTTCATTATTTTGTAGCTGGAGTAAACATGAAACACAATGTGTTAAGCCAAAAGTGTATTTGTTAATTGAAATAAGGCATAGTTTGGTGCTAAATGAGGGCTGCCACCTCCCCTCATACCTGCACAGGCTCTTTAACTGGTACATAAGAGACATGGCCCTATCCATGCTGGGCACAGATGTACCACATGAATTTCATTCAATTAAGCTTGATAAATACAACAATTTTCAAGCTTCTTTATAAATGGGATGGAAAGAATATGAGCATTTTGATTTAAGTACTGGAAAAGGTAAATGACTGATTTATCTATGCAGAGAAGGGAAGAGAAGCCTTTATTTACATTGGAAAGGACAAAAGGAAAAAATATGGATTGCTGCTTCTTATATTTATGATCCCTGCACAATCATTTCCCTACAGTTCTCCCTTTTGTAGCACAGTTGGCAAAGGGGAATTGGTTCAAGAAAACATATGACATGCTTGTGAGAATTTAGAAAATCATTGTCAAATAGCAGAATTCTATTGGATTTCATGCAGCAATGACCCCCATATCTCAGCTACAGGTTACATGGCCCCAATAAGTGTCCTAAAGTGAGGGATTAAATATAATCTTCTTCAATTCACCTTGTGCCAGAGTATGAGTATGTCAAAATCAAAGCAATACATTCAGGCTTTTGTACTTGGCTTAAGTGAACTTCTACACAGTAAGGAATGGTAGAATTCTGCTACAGAGATGTTAATCTTTCCTAAAGTCACAGTGAATCACAAGCCAAGAGGTATTTGGCTGCTCCAGAGCACCCTGCTGGTTGCTCCCTCCCTGTGGCATCCAAAAGCATGTTCCCTTCAGGTTTGCCAGCAAATGGTGTTCATAGGCATATAGACTCTGATCCTGGAAGTAGGATATAGCAAGCAGAATTGGTAGCCAATAATTGGTAGCCAAGAAGGTAACCTTCTTCTCCATGACTTTGTGTACTCCCTTTTTAAAGAAATTTCTGGAGGTGAATTCCATACTTTAGCTATGCACTGTATGAAGAAATACTTGCTTTTATCTGTTCTGAAGCTTCATAGGATGATCCCACGTTCTACAAAAGAGGAGAGAAATGTGTCCCTATCCACTTTCTCCACCTTGTACAGCATCATGCACGTTCCCATCAAGTCTCCCTTTCCTCACCACACCCCATCCATTCTTATGTTAATAATCTCAGATCATGTAACCTTTCCTTATAGGGAAGTTGCTCCAGCCACCTGATCACTTTAACTCTCCTTTTCTGTATTTTATCTTACTCTACAATACCTTTTTAGGTGCAGTGGCCGGAAATGTACACAATGTGATTGCATCACAGATTCTTAAATAAGCAGTATGATCTTGGCAGTTATATTTTCTGTCCCTTTTCTAATTATGTCCAAAATGGAGTTTGCCTTTTCCACAACAGCTGCTCACTCGGTTTGGTATTTTCTTTATACTCAAATCAAAGACTCACATAGATATTGCCTGACTACCACATCCAGGTAAGGTTTGACTGATGAGAAAGTTATTGTCAGACAGGCTGATGGGCTCACAGGTAGAAGCCTGGAAATTTAAGGTATACCCAATAAGTGAAATTATTATAGTTCACTGGGCTTCTAGATTTCAGAACAGGCTCAGAAAAAGCAGACTATTTTAGTAGTAATATCAACTAAAGGAGGAATCCAAAACAAAAAATAGGTATTCAACCATCACTAGGTATTAGCAGACACTTTTATTTAACATTGTTTTTCCTCAGTCTTATATAAATCACAGTGGGGCAGATCTTTTGAATCCAAGGGAAGATGAAGAGGAATGTTGAGCTTTTCCCTCCAAGAGTTTATCTCTCCTTTGTACCTTTTCCTAAAGAACTTTCTTCCTAGTTGGGCAATCTTAGAATATGGGAGGCTTATTGAGAGTAAGGCATCTTGATGAAGTATTATGGGAAAGAAAGCTTTGGAAAGCAGTAGGGATAACTTCTGTTTTATTCCTATAGTCAATTCATTCCTAGCTTATTTGCAATTAGGATAGGCCTGCATTTAAACAAACAGGTCAGCTGCTATTACAAGAAATGTGACCCTCAGTTTTACAGCATTTGACTTGTATACATAAGATCCCAAATTTAAACTCTGTTATCTCCAGTAGAAGTAACTCAGGCAGCTCATGTTGAAGCTACCAGTCAGATAGACCCTGTTGGTCTAAACAGAGTACTGGCCTGGTCCACTGCAAGACAGCTTCATATTTCCTTACGATAGTTTAGCGTTTGAAGGAAGGATGTTTCTAACCAGATTGCATGTACATAATATGCACTATTCGTACATCCAAGTACTTCTGTGAATGCTAGCTGTGGTGGGCTGCTTCCAGAATCCAGGGGTCATTTCCCCTAGAAACCACTGGGGTCATATAATGAAACACTATTTTGATTTTGCTTCAATGCAGCAAAAGCAACAAAAACAACAACAGCCATATGCTTTTGCTGTAAAAAAGCATGCAGGAGCCTCAGGAAGATGCTTTGGTGGGCTGAATAGGGAACCCCCACAGACTGTGTCCAACCTTCAGGCTTGTAGTTCCCCATGTCTTCATTAAGATGATTCAACAGACTGAAATGTAAATTATCCTTCTTATAAGTTTTCAATGCCTCCTGAACATAGCAGCCATCTTTTATTCCCATAACTGGCAGGCAACAGCCAGTCCAGCCTCAAGCAACAGTTTCTGAAAAAACACAGGCACCTTTTGCCCTCTGCCCAAATTTTTACCTGTGGCTACTCAGCAACACTGCACAATGAATTAGGCAGCAAAGGATTTAGTCCAACAGACATCTAGCAGACCTCAGAGACAGGTAGTGTGCAGGCAGCAAATCCAGGACTGATTTAATAACATTTTAATTATGTGTTAATTATTTATTCATTAAATTGTTTATTCTCATACTTCAACTGAAATCTCAGGTGTCCTTGCAAGAAAGCTGCATGACTTCCTTGTGGCCTTAAAGGCTCAGATGGTATTATAACTGTGTTCATTAGACTTAGCCAAGAGACTCTGGTGTCGTGAGCAGAGGTTCCTCCTTGGAACATTCACCAGCACAGACCACTTTTTTTTGCAACATTCTTTATTGCTCTCAAGTCCAAATCTCCCAGAACAGATCTCTGATTGTGCACAGAGTGGTTTGTTGTAGCCAATCTGGTGTTTACTTCCAGGAACTCTCCTTATGAACACATGTGGGTCCCATCCCCTTAGGAGGGGCTCTCTGGAGATGAGTACACCTTCTCTTGTCACACTGGTTATTCATTTGGGCCTCCCATCTCTGCTGACACCTCATCATGGAGTCTATGGCAGTTGGGGAGGCTGGCCTACATCTGAGAATTCCTCAGCCTTAGAGACCCTTTCCACTGGCTGTACATCTTGACCATTCCCAGACACTGCCTGGTTCAGCAAAGCACCTGGATTTGGGATAACTACTTCCTCTTCTACCTGCATCCCAGAATCTTGACCTAGCCATCCTCCCTAATATCGTCCACTTTCCAGTTCTGAATCAGTGTCTTAAATCCAGCCAGCAGTCTGAGGAAATGACTACCCAGGACCACCATTCTTCTTAATTCCAACAACTGGGAATGGGCATTTGTTCAAAATTCCATAGCTGAAGTAGACTGAAGTGATTTTAAATTACAATAGGAGAGACCTAGATCAACCACAGACATGTGGGCAGGAAAATTGTATAAAATGCTCCATAAGTTCAACCTGGTCCTGTCATACTCCAAATTGATGATGCCCAGAGATGCTGGTGAACAGGTTATTTTTATGTCCCCCCAGCCACTGCCCCCACCTGATGCTACTACCCAGGCTTCTGAATGTATTAACCAACAACATCTACAATTTATCATGGAGAATGTTATTAACTGCCTGTACAATACCACTTCCCTAGATCAATTCTTACTTGACTCTTCCCTCTGCCTGCTCCTCTTTTCCCTTTACTACCTGAACCAGGAGCATCTTTCATACTATCCACTCTAGTTCTTTGATTGAAGACTTTAAAGCAGGGGTGCTGAACATCTTGTTGAACATCTGAGAGCCAAATTTCATGTTGAAAAAACCCATCTAGATCTAGTGATGCTAGATAAGGAAGGGAGGCTGGCAGCCACACAATACGGTTTCCTCAAAAACAGGTCCTGCCAGACAAACCTTGTGGAATTCTAGGACAAGGTTTTGAGATGGCTAGATGGAGGGGATGCAGTGGATGTGGTTTACCTGTATTTCAGCAAGGTCTTTGACAAAGTGCCCCATGATATCCTGACTGAGAAACTGAGGAGTTTTGGAATAGACCAAAGCACTGTCCGATGGATTAGGGCATGGTTGTCTGACCAAAAGCAGAGGGTAGCCATTAGTGGGGAATCATTGGGATGGCGACCAGTGACAAGTGGGGTCCCACAGGGCTCTGTCCTGTGGCCAATCCTGTTTAATCTTTTCATCAATGACATGGAAAATGGGGTGAACAGTCTGCTGATCAAATTTGCAGACGATACTAAAACTGGGACAGTGGCCACAACTGAGGAGCAGGTACTCCAGATCCAAAAGGATCTGGACAGACTATGGAACTGGGGAGGAGACAACAGGATGGCATTCAGTGTAGATAAGTGCAATATCATTCACTTGAGGCATAGGAATAAGTTTCATAAGTACAGGTTAGGGGACAAGTTGCTGGAGAGCAGCACTTGTGAAAGGGACCTTGGGGTGCTGGTTGACTGCCGGCTAAACATGAGTCAGCAGTGTGATGTGGTGGTTAAGAGGGCGAATGCCACCCTTGGTTGCATAGCCAGAAGTGTGGCTTCTAGATTGAGAGAGGTATTACTACCACTCTATATGACTCTGGTGTGCCCAGTTAGAGTCAGTGCAGCGCAAGGCCATAAGATTGGTGGCCGGTTTGCAGGGGATGCTGTATGAGGTGAGACTGAGGGAACTGGGTCTCTTCAGCCTGGAGAAGAGGAGACTCAGAGGGGATATGTTGGCGACATAAAGGTATGTGAAGGGATGTCACATGGAGATGGGTAGAGACCTGTTCTCCCCTGCAGAGGAAGGCAGGACATGCTCCAATGGAGCAAACCTCAGGGAACCAAGGTTCCATTTAGATGCCAGGAAGGACTTCCTGACGGTCAGGACCCCAAGGGTATGGAATGGGCTTCCACAGGAGGTGGTTGAGGCCCCATCAGTGAAGGTGTTCAAAGATAGACTGGACATGCACATGGTGAGTATGTCATGAGCAGAGCCGGCTGGAGCCAGAGGTCAGACTAGATGGCACAGGAGACCCCTTCTGACTCATTCTGTTTCTATGTCTCTAAAAATTAAAAAAAAAAAAAACCTGAAAATTTGCACACATTTCCAAATCACATTAATTTCTCCAATAGACTTGTTATTGGTGATTCAACATTTGTTTATTTAGAGAAAGTTGTCAATTGAGAAAGCTGTGCATTTTTCAAGTTTACATTTTTCAAATGTGAAGTTGGATATTTGCACACAGTTTTAGAGGAAATATGTTTCCATTGCATTTGCATTTATGACTACAAACAGGACATTCCTGAATAATTTTTCAATTGAAAGAAAAATTATACACCCATGGGCTGAGGAAGAGACCAAAGGGATTGGGATTCTAAGAGGGGCCAGACTGAAGCACTGGATTTGAATGTTTGTATCTCAAAAAAGTCACAAAGCACCAGACACAAAGATCAATACTGTGTAAATATCTTAAGGTGTCATCATGTCAAATTCCCTTCATTAATTCTTTTACTCTGCAATATAGTTTATATATGACAGTTATCTATATCATGAAAGGGGAAGATAACAAGAAATCAAGAAGGTCAGGTAAAAATTAGTAAATACTTCTATCCCTTAGTTATCCTGTGTAACATTTTTCTGAATATACTGCATTTACAGTTTATTTATATAGTTCTAATATACCTCATTCTTCATCAAAATTCAATGCAGTTACATTCCAAAGCAGGATTTAACAGCAGGATTAAAACAACCAACCCCCTTTTAAAAAACAAGGGCTGTAGATCCAGCCTGATTCATTGCAAGAGAAGCAATCCACACACAAATGTTAATACTGTTGGTGAAGGTGTACTGCCTGGGGGAAGACGTTCCAAAGTTAAGACACCACAACAGAGAAAGTTCTCCCTTGAATGATCACTTGATGTACTACTCATTGTGGTAGGACAATGAGATAGGAATCTCCAAAAGATCATAGATAGGCTGCTATAGGAAGAGGTGTTCCTTAAGATGCCTGGTTCATAAGTTGTTTGTAGGTCAACATCACCTTCATTCAAGCACCTGGAGTTCAGACACAGAAGCAGTCTCTCAGTCTTTCCCCTCAGCTGATCCTGCCAGCAATCTGGGAACTGCATCTGTACTTTCCAGATTATCTTCAAGGGCAACCCCTTCAAGCCTGGCACAACAAACCCATTGAGAAATTTTGGGGACTATCTCTGTCCAGGAACAGCTTTAGGAACAGCTAAACCTTAACTGTAGGGCAGATCAATCCCATCCAGAAGAGGTCAGTTTCCAGATCCTTCAAGTAAATTCTCAAACGACTCATCACTTATCTTGTCACAAATCAGTCCTAACCTATTGACCCTCATCGAGCTCATTACTGACTCCAGGCACCAATTCAGTTGTCCAGTACCTGTATGGCCTAGGGTGAATCAAATGACAGGACAGCAGAGTTTGAATCACCAGCATTCCACTGACACCTCATTTGAAATACCTCAACAGCCTTTTCCAGCAACCACACAGAGATGTTTTAAACAGATTGCACAAAGTCACAAGCGCCAAAGATTTTAATGTTGTTCTTGTGTTATTTTAAGAAGACACATTTATTATTTCTATAATAGACTTATCACGGTTAGTATATCAATACATGATCAATTAAAAAGTGAATTTAACATGGAAACAGTACAGTGTTAATGAAGATTCAATGACTTGTCAGAAGAGCAATTGACTCACAAAGATGTCACAGAGGTTTAAGGAACTTAAGTATTTATTCATCACTAGCTAACTCTGGCTCAGTTCCTGAGTTTCCATTTCCTTTACCTGACCTGAGGGGTAAAATACCTGCAGGTATAGTGCAATAAATGCCTGGAATGTATTTTTATAGTACCTTTACCCATCGAGAATTGCCTTTATCTCATTAAAACAACCAAACTCTGCCAACTAACTGAAGATTTTTATCCAAGTTTCACTGATATATAGCCAAAACAAAGCTATTACAAGTGAATTAGACTTTACCATAGAGTCATTAAAATCAGAATCCATACTTTCCCATTTCCCACTCATCAAAAGATAATGGGCATACTCCACATTGCAATGAAGTCAATGGCAGCACTTCTAGTGAACTTAGTGATATGTCAGACTGATGCGTACACATACTTACCCTCATTCATGGAATCTGCTGTAGAAAATATTGTCAGACACTGGAGCATCCTGCATTATACCCTTATCTGTTAGGTTTATGGGCCACACATATTCAGTGTTAGGGCTGTGACCATGAAGAAAAATATGTGTACAAGCAAAATCATGTTCCTCCTAAAAGAAAGATAAATTTTTTGCATTGTGATCCTGAACAAAAAACAACAGTGTTTTTCCTGGTTTTTATAAATACCTACATTCCTAAGCCTTTTCAGATGGATAAGGGAATGGATGGTCATAAAAGGAAATATGAAAAAAATAAGAAAAAATTGAAATCAAACCAGTAATTAGGGAAAGAGAACTCATATATGCCTGGGAAATATTCAGAATAACTATGTAATAGGCAAATTGTTTCCTTTACTTAAATAGTTGTGCCTGTAATCCACACAATCAAGAGAAGAAATATTCAGCAGTTGTATAAGCAATCAAAATGAGTATTCTGGGCACCAAGAATACATTTATGTATTTTATTATTATTTATGAAAAAAAATTTATGCCGCCCCATTCGCCGAAGCCTCGGGGCGGCTTACAACGTTAAGTTAAAAAAAATAATTATAACATTAAATTAAAAAATACAAGCATTAAGTTAAAAATGCAAAAATACCAATATAAAATAAGCCACCCTGGCCAGATAAAATCCAACAATATTAACAATTAAAATGCCGCTTAAATAAAAAGGTCTTCGCCTGGCGCCGAAAAACAAATAACGACGGCGCCAGGCGGACCTCTCTAGGGAGCGCATTCCATAACTTAGGCGCCACCACAGACAAAGCCCTCCTCCGAGTACCCACCCTCCTAATTTCTTTCACGGAGGGTTCCCGGAGAAGGGCCTCTCCCGCAGATCTCAAGGGGCGGCCGGGCATATATGGATGTATGGATTTATGAATAGAGGTTTCTAAAACCTCTCTCAATCCAGGTGACACAATGTTATGCGTGCACACACGCACACACACACACACACACACACACACACAAACACAGAGAATTAGATCGTGCAGTACACAGGCATAACAGAAATAGTTGCTAGAATATTTTTAGTAAAACATATAGTTTAAATTATTTTTCCAATAAAGCAGTTGTAATTGAGATCTTATATGTACCTGTATGCCAGGCATGATTGGCAGAACTTGGTTTATTTCCTTTTGTAGTGGGATCATTTTGTTCAACCAGCCAAAAATCTAAAGCAAACAACCAGAGTGACCTTAAGCTTAAGGGTCCTGTATTTCACCAAGGAGGACATCTCATTTATGTGGTCAGACTTACTACCAAGTTCAGAAGAACCCTCTTCTAGATGCCTTTCTTTCCAAGAGATGTTATCTTTTTTCCAAGACTTCACTTTGCCCCTGTGGCAAGCTTTTTTGCTCCAGATTTAACAACATATTCTGCACTTAAGCACAGCTCAAAGAATTTTACATAAGCTTAAAGCATTGCATAAGCACAACCCCCCCTTGACCTGTAACACTTTGTGAGTACAGTGAGTAAGTGGTATCCACTTGGTCATATGTAAAAACTGGGTGCATCTCTTTTTTCACAAATGCTATGTTGAAAATTCCAAATGAAGAAGTTCCCACGTTTGCTGGATAGCGGCACTCAAAGAAGAGGAGCTACAGTAAGTCCTCAGTTTTCTGTCACAACTTTTAGAGATGATGGACTTACTGTTATATTAGACAAGGAGAATCTCTTTTAAAACTGTTGCTTCCACTGTGGTTGTGCCAGCTGGTAGCTCCACTGTCAGAGAAGCTCTGTATCTACTCTATGAGTTATTCTGATATCTTAAAGAGCTGTCCATGTGCTGGACCTATTTCAGAGAATAGGGTGGTACTCCTAGCTATGACCTAGGATATTCTGTCCTCCAATACCTCTACAGAAGAATGCTATGACACGATGAAAAGGCTTTCCACTGTTGAGGGGGAAAATAACTATCCCCACCCAAAACAAATATACAATGTTACATATGTTATCTTTTCTTCACTTGTTTTTATTTGTTCAGGTAGACCACAATGTATAAAGGAGCCCTTATTTAACCACAGAGATGCACAGAACAAACAAAACCTGAATTCAGAATTCACTTTGAAGCTAGTTCTACCTAGTGTCCATATCAAATTACAATCTTTATTTGTCCTTACACATCAAAATGAAAAATATGTATTTAGTCCCATACTCTTTCTAGACTTATACATCTATTGCACACATCTTTGAAATGGATGCATTCTTGTCCTATCAGATGCAGTATGATTATACGCATTTTTTAAAATTTACTTTTTTCATGCACATTTCTCAAATATAAGCATCTTGTCAAACATATTTCGGGGTTAGGGTTGGGGTCCACAAATCATACAGAAAGCTCAGAAATTTATGGACTTTGACTGTAGATTGTGTCTGAATCTGTATTCAGTCTCAGAAATACAAATGGGCAATTTTTGATTAAATAATCAACCAAATCTAATTTATCATATATCACGAATGTTTATAATACAGTCCTTTCCTGGTATTTTTCCTTGTATTCCTTATCACACAACTTCCAGCTTTTTGTCCGCACACATACATTTCACCTGATGGTCACTAAAATGTGAATCGAACTTTCTAATGCTTGTGCACATGGGCATGGTTGCTTACTATCAATTTGAGGATATAGGTTTCTTCTTTCTTTTTAAACTCTATGAATGGAAATTGTGATGCAAGTGTAGAAACAGTGAACAGAAACTATGTGTGCTTTGCTTTATTTTATAAATAATATGCTTATCCTTCCAGCTTTCAGTGTCAAAAGTATCAGTCAATGTCATTAAACTCTTGATTAGTTTAAGGTAGGCAAAATGATGAATTACCAATGTGACAAGCAATTATAATCTGCAGATTTATTAAAACAGGAAAAAGAAGAAGGTTAGGAAGTCACACAGATTAGACACCTTTCAAATAGATTTTAAATGAAGATGAGCGGAAAGCTCAATACTGGCCAGAACATAACCTGATGAGCCAGACTAGTAAGTAACCACTTTATGTAGCAAATTGAGCCTGTGGAGTATGAACTAGTGAGCAGAGGTTTTAGTAAGTGGAGAGCACATGGACCTCTATCACTTGCAGGGTTTTCTATTTCTTTCATCATCATCATCTCATCCTTTATACATGCAAAAGAAAGCATAGGGAGACCAGGGTGGGTGGGTGTATATGTATATGTGTTACCATCCCTAATGAAGAGACATTGTATCAAAATGCAATGACATTTCAGAACTTTGCGAATAAACATGAACATAAAATTACCTGTAACTGGATTTTCTTCATCACATTGAACTTGCACCTTTGGCTTTGGTTCAGCCCTTTTTGGTTATAGTTGGTTTTGTTATCCATGAAGCACATGAAGATTTCAAGAAAACAAACCGAAATTTAAAAACAATGCATACACTTATAGTCTACTAGACACAATGCAATATGGAAAAGGTGGGAAAGGGATGTAGAAGGAATAGAATGCAAAGCTTTAGTTTACAAAATTGCAAAGAACATCTTTAGAAGACTGTGGTGCCTGATGAAGATGTGAGAAGCAATGATAATTCATAATATCTGCTCCTCAGGGCTTTCATGTCACTTTGTAAGGAGCTACTGAAACACTGATAACCTTTGTACATGTGAGCAGTTGTCCCACGTGGTGAATCACCAAACTGCAATTTGCAGCATCTTCCAAGGTAGGGAAGTACCTGTCAGGTCTTGGGCTGACTTCACCCAGCAAGATCAGCCATTTGACCCTCCTGTACAGGAAGGAGTATAGGAAAGCTTCTTGTTGCTGTTGGTTTGCACCTGAGCAACATGCATTTTCGGTGCTGTGGTATGTTCTTGTATCATTTGATAGTCCTGACTCCCTGACATGTTCTTTAGTCCTGCCATTTGGTTTGTCCTCTGCTTCTGACTCACTCCTAGCTTTGTCTCTCACAGGAACATGGAAAGTTGCCTTATAATTTCTCAGGTGACTGGTAGATCTGTTTCAGTATTGTCTACAATGCCTGGCAGGGGCTTTCCAGGGTTTCAGGCAGAAGCCTTGCCAAGCTATACCTGGAGAAGGCTGGGACTGAACCGGAGACCTTTTTCATGCTGTAGCCCTTCCCTGGCATCTCAGCTCTCACCTCTTGGTGCAGCTTCTGGTTTCTGGTGTCTCACCCCTCCTCAGATTGATGCTTATCAGTGCAGACTGCAAGTTGGGGCTTCACATTTTGTTAATGCTTACTTTAAAAAAAGGTACTTCCTAAAAGGGGAGAAACATCCTTAGGCATATCAAGATTTTAGATAAGTTCACTGCTTTCTGTGTTAGTTTTCTGCTTGCGCGGAGCTTCATATACAAAGGAGCACTGCAGAAAAATGTATGCGCATATGGGTGTGTGTGTGGTTATATATAGTTACATAGATTATTACAAATATAGTTTGGTAATTCACTTCTTACATTCAAAGATCCTAAAAAGCAAGATAAAATGATAATAATTGTAATAGGGATGTATAAGAAACTGTTTATTTGTATGACTAAGACACCAGATGCATCTGTCAGTAGAAGAATTGGTCCATAGGATGTAATGTTGCTAGAGGTACTAATTGCCCTGCCAGTGATATGTACGCAGATGTTCATATGCTACAGACCTTCGATTGTTCAGTACTATATTGGAAGGGAGAAAGAGAAAAAGAGAAAGAGAACAGGGATACCCACTTATCTCCAGAGAAAATTTAAGTTTCATTCCATATGGAATTAGGAATAACTGTTCATTCTATAGAGCTGCAGGAGATGCATTTGTTTTTAATTGAAATGCATCTGTTTCCCACACAGTTGTAAGGTGCTTCTTCAAAGCTCTCCTTTAACATGTGCCATATAGCTACCTATAACCTTCTCTTTCTGCATGTAGGCCGGTCCTCTTTTGTAAACCTGTATCTTTTCTCCAATAGAAGTTCAATTTCTTTCAATGTCTTTCTCTGGAAAGCAACCCTTTGAAGGTATCTTTTTGTGAATATTGTAAAGGGAGATAAAGTGAAAGCCGTGAAAGACAGCAATGCCCCCTTTATGAAATGCTATATAATTAAAATGGTTTGTGCAGGTTTTATTTTCTCTCCCCACTCCCTGCCCAGCCCAACTACACCAACCCCAAATATCTGCTGTTTAATGATTCGATATAAGAAAGGTACTAAAACCATGCTGCAATTTTTTAATCTACAAAAGCAAACTAGGCAAATCAATGAAGTGTAGTTACGTCCCAGCAGGAGAATCTTGTGTAATGAGGGCTGCATTCTTTTCATGTGTTTTTAAATAGAGCACCTCACCACTTGGTTCATGCTGAGGTTCAGCAATTTTAGGATGTTAAGGTGAAAAACACAGGTGGAGGGCTAAGAAACTATTGTTGTGAACTGTACAGCTATAGATCCATGTCTGACAGTGGCCAGGTGTCTTCTTTTATACAGAACAGTCCTCTGTTTGAAGGGATGTCAGAGGACTGACCTCCATTTTAGCTTTTTGCTAACAGATTAAACAAAAGCCAAGGAGACCAAGACATTCTTCCTTGCCTTCTTATAGTAAAATAGAAAATAAGAACCCTATAAATAAATAACTATAGATAAAATTCTAGTTAAGAAAGTCAGCAGGGATGCAGATGCTATTACGCATGTTACACTGACTGCCACTTGTATGGAGAGAAGATGTAGGCGTGTTGCTTGGTGAAATGATCTCCTGGCTCTCAGGGAACAAGCTGATTCCCTTGAAGCCAAGATGGTAAACCTGAAGAGGCTGACAGGTTGGTGGATGTGACCTTTCAGGACCTCAGAACCTGCAGTCCCCTCATGACAGTTTCTCTGGTGCCACAGAAGATGGGGATCTTGGAGAAGGAGAAAGAGGAAAGTAGCTCCTTAGAAGGTACCCTTCCCTTGATATTATCCCTCGCAAGCCAAGGATTGGCCTCTGGGTGGAAGATATCATTGTGGTAGTAGGAAGTGCAATCATCAGTCACATAGGCCAGTTTCAGGCATACTGGCAAACCATAGTGGAAACTGCCTTCACATATAATGGTACTGGCAGAAGTAGGAGCAGCTTCTCCTATGTGGACCAAAGAGGAAGAGGCAGGCAAAGTGGGCAGGAGCTGTGCACCCTTGGGTTGAAATTCAGCTGTGAAAGCTAATGGGATACTTCCTACCATTGAAAGGAATGAGAGAGAAGGCTGGAAACCATGCAAGCACAAAAGACTCATGATCACCTGGAAGCCTCAACCAAGTAAGAAACCTTGCTGTGCTGTAATCATGTGGCATGGTTTAGCATTATTTATTTTATGTTTTTATTTAACAAGTTTTATGCACGTTTTACAGCTCATGAACTCTCTGAACAGTTTACAACATAAAACACAGTTAAAATATAATATAATTTAAAACATCAACACAAATGACAGAAGCTGTACATGGCGCCCTTCACACATAATTGATAATCTCGTCATCTCTGATAAGTCTTAGGCATTGACTAAGTACAATAATAACAAATAATAATACATCAATAGCTATAATTATTATAATAAATTCTAGTAAATAATCAAACGGAAACAACAACAATCAACACAAACAAAATAATAATTGTCGCAGCTAGAGCCATAACCATGATAGAAACAACAATCATTTCGATAAGTATAACTGTGAACACAGCCATATGCTAGGCTCAGACAACGTGACAAACCATCATGGGGGTTTTGGCCACTGTCCATCTGTTATGTTATCTGAACCTGGTTACGATATTTCACCATGGTGACTCTGGTCCTTAGAAACCACAATAAGAAGCAACGGTTTTTTAATGGTTTCTTTGAACCACCATGGTTTGTCATGTTCGCTGAACCCACAATTATGGTTTCTGTAGCCCTCAAACACAATTACCACAGAGTGTCCTGTGCCGACCATGGAAAGAGTAATTCCAAATGTATGGAAGAATATGAATCTGCCTACATCTTTAATATAATTCTGTATTATCATTTCCATGCAAAGAGGAAAAGATGCAATCTGAATGCATGCAAAAAGTCGAAGCTTCTTCTCTTTTTGAATATGTTGAAAATAGTTATAATTATAGGAACAGGAATAAGAGTACTCAATAAAGACAGACTGATTATGCTAAATACAGATGTGGCCATTTGGATGTCATTTTTTAAACTTGCCAAAGAATGGAAAATTCAGAAGGACCTAATCTTCTTTTTACACTAATTAGAATGTTGAACTTGAGTAGATGTCTTCACAAATGGAATGGAAAGAGCTTATTTTTTTAATGTAAATGTGTGACAAGGTTAAACCTTTGTGTGTGTGTATGTGCTGGTACATATTCAATGACTCCCAAAACATTTTCTACCTCCTGCTTGGTCGAAAAAGAAATTCCAAAATAAAGCAATTAAGGACACAATTCTATGCATGTTTGGGAAGAAAAAAAACTCCCACAAAGCCTCTCTGAGATAGGATTCCAACCTAACTTCACCCCTGTATGACTGCATTCTGTGGCTGTGTTTTGATTACACTTGATATGTTGCTCAGATTTAAAAGTTATTAAAAACACAAACTCATAACTTTTTATGCTATCCTTTTCTTTCTGTTGATCTTTATTCCTAGATTCAAACTTTGGCTCATAAATCAGTTTGCTCTGTTCATTTTCCCCCTTTCCTAACATCCTTTGTTCGTTTGTGTATGTGTATTGCTTAGATTATAAGCCTGAGGGCAGTACCTAGTCTTTTTAAAATTACTTTGGTACAGTGCTTAGTAACTTTGAATGTTTTCTAAATAATATATGGTTGCCTTTTATGCACAAAAAAGACGCTTACTGTAGGGCAAAGGGAACAAACAGCATCACTTTCCTGCATGCCCCACAATCACTTTGACAAAGGCAGTAGGGTAGGACTGCTTAGTGAGGCTCTGCCCCTCAAGCAATGTAATAAGGCAAAGTTTTAAGGGGTGACTGGACTTCTGTGGCATTAGTACTCTCAAAGAACCACACTGGCTGCCTATTACCTACTGAACAAAGTTCAAAGTTTTGTTGACATATAATGACTCAGGACCTGGGCAAACAGCCAACAATCTTAAATATCCATTTACCCCTGAGAGATCTTTTGAGGAAGCCTTACTAGGCATCCTGTGGGCATCAAAATGTCATAAAGTAGCAGTGTGCCACTGTCGTGCAAGCAGACGTTCTTGGTGGTGTCAACCATCACCATTTGAAACACTCTCCTTCCTGTGATTCAACAGGTGGAAACATTTGAGAGTTGTAAATGTCTCTTGAATATGCATTTATTGACATCATCTTTCCCGGATTTGTGTAGGACTCCATTGCTACTTAATGTTGCTGTATAGTGTTGTAATGCTTTTTAAAAAGATATGTATTATTTTATCAGTTGGTACATTATTCTGTTGCATTTTAATATATTAAGTAATACACAGATATTTAATGTAAGAAGAAAGAGAAGACACAGCAGGAGCAAAGGCCAGCAGAGCAATCTCAGCCAATTTTACCTCCTAAACCAGGTTTGTGTTAAGAAGATAACCTCATAAGAAAGAAAGGCATAGTTGGATCATATTGTTTCTGTATGCACAGTGGCTAACCAGATGCCCCAGTGGGAATCCCACAGCTGAGACATGAGGGTAGCAGCCCACTTGTACTGTTATCCACCAGCAGTTGATTCAGAACCATAGTGCAGCAGAATGCATCCAACAGAACTAGCTGTAGCTGTAGTTGCATTCTGTACAATGCCCTTCTGATCCCTACTTGACTTGCTGGCCTATTCAGCACTAGCCCATGTCGTGTCAGCCATATTCAGGTATTCTTAAGCTGAGAAAAGAAAATGCAAGTCTACCCACTCCATCATCATTTCCATCATTCCCACGGAAGATGGCTTTCTGAAGGGGATGGCCTGCTGTATCCATGGAGGCTTTCAATGCAATTTTGAATTCTGTTTTTCCATTAAATTGTGTGGAAAACTTTAGTAGATACAGGACACGTTTCTCTGAAAGCTTCCCAACACATGCAGAAGTGGAGAAGCCTGCTCCACTGTATGTTTCCTCAACTCACACTTCTCAGAATGCTTAAATAGAACCCGTCTCCAAGGCTGAAATGGTTCATCAGCTGTGGCTCCTCTTTCTTCTCATCCAGCTGGATTCCCTTTAAATTCTTGCTCATCTACATTGCATGATTTGTCTATTGAATGGCCAGTGTTCTCTGTCATTCAGCACTAACATTTTTATTTCATTTCATTTTATTTTGTCAAATATATCTATGCCACATAAGAGATTAAAATTTCTATATAGTCTGCATTAGAATACAACAGTATGAAAAATACCACATCTGCTAAAGAGGTAGATGGTATCATATCATGAGCTGCAACCACAATTCAATTCATGGTTGCTATATTTAATTACTTACCTTAGCTGCCCAAGCATGCTAAAATTGTGCAATAGTTAATGTACACGGCAAGACTGCCATGCACAAAACACAGCTCTTAAATTTAGTGAAAATTATCTTCCTTCTCTTTCTTCCCCCATTTCTCTAATACTTATCCATTTGCAGTGAAATTCTGTAACATGATCAATAAGAGCTATTCACTCATGTACTCCCTGTGAGACCAATGAAATTACTCCTATTAGTAAGCCCTACTCTTTAACATAAGGTAGCTTGTAGAAAAGTTGCTGCTTTGTGGCTGTACAAAATGTAATTTTCTTGATAGTGTCAATATTGCAAAAAGGAAAAGGATCAAGTCATCACATAGTTCGTCTGACTTTCTTGATAGTAGGCAGGAGAACACAGACCTGTTTCAGTTGGAAACAAATCCCAAGACATCAAAACTGCATGGCTGCAGGGCAGGTGCTTAATAATGCCGACCATCCATGGGGTATGTCATAGCAACTCACACTTAATATATGGAAGACAGAAGCAGCAAAATGCTTTGTGGCTTGTGTGTTTGTCTGTGTCTGCAGGCAGAAACCTAACTTTACAAGCTCTCTGTGGGATCCCATGGCTTTTCAGTTGTACCAGCTTCTTAGCTGGCAGAACTGTTAAAATACTGCTTAGTGAGAAATAATGGATTGACCACAACCTTTTCACCTGGATATGTGATTTTTCTTACATGTTATAGAAGCCAAACACCGTCTAAACTGAACTACTTTTTCTCTTCTGAAGTGGCAAATAGCTTGGATTGTGAAAATATCTCTTTCTCTCTTTGTCATTCTCTCTCTCAGCTTCTATATCTTGAGCTGTCATATTATATATTTGATTTACATGGTGCCATAGTCTCTTTGGGCAGCTTACATCAGGCAGAGTCACAATAAAAACAACAGTACAATAAAACTGTAATAACACTAAAATCAATAATAATAATAAAATGAAATAAGTAACTAGATGATATCATGGGGGATAAAATCAATTAATAGAAAATAATTATACACATCCATAAAATTATAAACCCATAGAATTACAGAAAGCTTATTCACAAAGCATTATTATTTAATAAAAAGTGACCAAGGGGCATGCTGAAATACAGAACACCATGGGAACTGGAATGGTCTCTGGGTTTGGGGTTGCAGAGAGATTTTTCAAGGCCACACTATTGACAAAAGTGAGAGCCACATTTGTTTAATCATATGTCTACACCACACACACATAAAAGGATCACAGAACCACGGATCCAGAAGGGGCCATTTAGGCCATCATGCCCACTCTACTCAATGGAGCAATCCCACCTGAAGCATCTCTGCTTAATACCTCCAGGAGCAGCCTACCTTCTCTTTAAACAATGCCTTGCATGCCTGATTGCTCAGATGTTAGGAAACTTCCTGATGTTCAACTGAAATCTGCTTTCCTGAAACTTAAGCCCTTTTTTTCATGTTGTGGATGATATATGAGGTGGGACCCACCGCTCCAAAAAAAGGAATTTATTTATAAAAAATAGTGCATTTATTTTTACATGTTCAAACTTCAGTCACTTTCAATGTTCTCTCCATTTGATTCAGTACATCTATTAAGATTTTTTTTCCACTGTTCAAAGCAGGTTTTCAACTTGTCAATTCTGATGCCTTTTAGCGCTTCTGCCATTTTTGTTTCACTGGTTCCACATTGGCAAAATTTTTCCCTTTCAGGACTTTTCTCATCAAAGGAAAAAAAAAAGTCACATGGGGTGAGATTGGGTGAATAGGGTGGGCGGGACACAAGGGTCATGCTGTTTTTGGTCAAAACCTGCTGAACACTCAGCTGAACAAAATTTCACCTCCGCACATTGTTCATGTAAATCATCTATCCTGAATAGGCAAACACACTGAAAGAGTCTCAAAAAATACCTCATTGAAGCTGAACACAGCCTCTCAAAACAACCCAGCTGGGTACATTGATGCAGATGGGTTCCTAGGACACTCACCTAGCAGGGGAAGGCTATACTACAAGGGGCCCACCCTCCAGAAGATAATTCCTGTTTTTTTTGGGGGGGGTCCCTCCTCATAGAGCAGGTTGCAGTTGTCTTCTGTATAAGAACCCTTCTGGAACTTGAAAGCCTTGAAAGCCAGACTTCAGGCTTCTGGTTTCAAGGATAAACATATCCAGTTCCTTCAACCTTTCCTTACAGGATTTAGTTTCTAGGCC
Source organism: Varanus komodoensis (assembly GCF_004798865.1). Lineage (NCBI taxonomy): Eukaryota > Metazoa > Chordata > Lepidosauria > Squamata > Varanidae > Varanus > Varanus komodoensis. The sequence continues at coordinate 30,124,408 of NW_025335941.1, forward strand.
CAGATGATCCTCACTGCCCTTATCCAAACTTGTTCAAAGTTACATGAATCCTTGAAGTGTGGTGTCCAGAAGTGGTATTCTCTTTGAGGCAAGGTCTAAGGTGGAGAGTAGAGTGGAACCATTACTTCCTATAGGTTATGCCACATATTTTGTCAGCATAATTTAATGTTGCATTTCCCCCCCCCTTTTTTTTGCAGCAACTTCACATTCCAGCTAGTGAGATCACTATAATTCCAAGATCTTTTCCATACATACTATTGTCAAGTCAGGTCTGCTTTTAATAGTAAAAAGGGCATGTGAATTAGATGTTCTAAGCTTTCCCTTCACCCCTGCCATCTCCCTTGATCTATTGCCGCAGATATGTTTTTCCCAACTAGATTTACTTGTATCATTTGAGCCAAAGTTACTTCTGGGGGGAAAGGGGACTGGTCAATAGAAGACAAGGAAAGGAATGCACGTCATCAGCATTTCGATCTGTTCTGTTTTTCTTCTGTCTGTTCATTGACAGAATGAGGGGGAGCAATTCCCTAAGTTTCGTTTTGCATTGGAGAGTGTTCACTTGTGCCAATGTGTACATCCAAATTCCATGACAAGAAAGGCTCACTTTGCCCATTTTCTTTTTTTTAATGCCATGTATGTTAGCCATTTCCAGAACATTCCTATTTTTGTAGGATGAAATGCCCACGTAATGCTGGGGGAAATACCCTTGTCAGAATCTGTGGGTTGAATTTATAGAAATCCAAACTCAATCAACTGCAGATTTCATAAACATCCTTAACTGAGGTAAGACTGGAGAGGATAAGGTTTACCATCCCATTCAATGTTAAAATCATATCCCTGCCTTCCTAGATCATACATAAGAACAGGGAAGGGATTAAGGACACACTGCAGTGGCCTGTACCCTCATTAAATAGAAACCTTCCATCTCAAAGGCTTCTGGGTATCCAGTGTTTTACCAGACTGTCTCTGACAAGCCAAGAGGAGGAATGGAAACTATTTGTGTCTCACCATCCTCCTTTTTGTAAATCTTGCTCTAGAGGGACTGCTGAGCACATCTAGAGCAGCTGGGCTGCTGGAGACAGGACTGGAACTAGAGACACCATACTTCTTATCCCTGCCGCTTCCTTTTCTTCCCCATCCCATGAACAACCCCTTTGGCAGCTGCTGTCTCAAGAACTGCAGAGCCTGCTTTCCAAGGTCAAAAAGTAGTGCCAGAGGATCTCACAGAGGTCCAAAAGGAAATATTGCACTGGGTATGATGGGGACTGGATTCCACAGTTCACCCTCTAAGGTCATAGCTTGTATGTACAAACATGGACTGGGCAGGGAGAAAGACTACGTGTATGTTATATTGCTATTTATGTATTTTAATTTATTTATTTGTAAGCCACCCCAAGGCTTCGGTGAATGGGGCGGCCTAGAAATTTTCTAAATAAATAATTAAATAATAAACCCTGTGGTTTCTGGGATATTCTCCAGGCACCCTAGGGTAGCCCGCTAAAATGTTCATTTAGTTTTCCTGTATTTCATAATCTCACCCTAGCCAAAAGTTCCAAGTTCTAGTTCTAGTCTGACACTGTATTGTTTATGCAATAGAGTTCAAAGATCCAGACCATCACTGTACCATGTGTGACTGAATGGTTACTGTGATTCTACATACCTGCTATTAATAGGCATACAGGACAAAAAACAAAACTTGATGTTATTCTCTTGTCCTGAAATTATAGCAATCAGATATGACAGTACAAAATATTAAGCTCAGCATGCTAATATCACATGCACAAGAAGCAAATGTTATCTACTATCTATGTTCATTAAAAAATTCAAACCATGCAAGAGATTTGCATCAGCAAAGTGTCACTCAAAAGGCAATATTTCGTGCAATATAACAAGTGTTGCTCAATGACCTTAGCACTGCAATTATTTTTAAGCACTCTAGATACCTAGAGTGGCTCACACTTGAATCTCAGATTTTTGGTTGAAATGCACAATAGGTGCACATTTTTCATCATTCAGTAAGAGTAAGCTGTGCTTAATTTCCTTCAAATTGTGCTCTGCATTGAATGACAAGCATAATTTTACAACTAAATATAAATAAATAAAATTAAAATGATTAAGGAGTCTTTACCTGATCCCTGCAGTCATGTCTGTGACTTTAACAACACAAACCTATAAAATTACATTGGTTCAGATGCTACAAGAGAGGGTAAGACTCTCTCTCTCTTTCTTGATATAGATATAGTTAAAGAGGTAGAGGCAGAGATTTTGGACCAGTAATCAACTTTTTTTTTCATCCAGGCTTCAACAATTCATTTGCAGTTAGTCTTATTGTTAATCTGGGCATTCTTTTCCAGGTGAGACACTAACACTGACATATACACTTGGTAATATAGTTCTTCACAGGCAAGACTTGCAGTAAATTATGTAGAGGATTGTAATAAATTCATAGCACTGGACATTGATCTAGTTGAATTAAGTAGATAAATGTAGAGAGAGCAAAAAACAAACAGAAAAAGTTATGTCAGTAAATCAAGCCATTTGTAATTGCTCTGGAACACATTGCTAAGTAAATTCCTATTAGTAGATAAATCTGAGCTGAGTTGCGTTGCCTGGGAGGTGTGAAACATCCGAATGAAAGGCAGGAATGAAACATTTGTCTTACAAATATCTTAAATAAAAAGGAAAATTAAAAATATAGATTGGAATTTATTTGAAACCCCAACATGTCCTTTGCATCTGTGGATGTTCTGCAGTTAAAAAAAGCACTGATTCAAGCCACCCCAGAGGAAGCAAATAGCACAATAATCTATTGGAGGCATGTTGACAGTTTAATGCAAGGGAAAAATAATAATAATAAACTGACAAGATCTGTATGACATGAATTGTTTGGCACCACTCAAAACAGTAGTGACCTAACCAGCTAGTGGACATTTTATGAACTCAGACAGCAAAGGCTTCTACCTTACAGATAGAACCATTGAATAGGAACACTTTTAATTTGATGCAATTCATTGAGGTATTGATTGGGGAGTTTGATGATTTATTAACATAACATACAACACAGTTGGATGCCTGAATAATGATGACACTGTTCTGACATAGAAAATAAATCCTTGTAAATCCTTTAAGAAAATGAGGAGTGCTATAAATTGGAAAAAAATACATACACCGGGGTTCAAAAGATCTAAGAAATCGTACCCACATGGGGTAGAAGAAAAATTATCCCTGACTAAGTTCTGTGTGACTCTGATGCACAGAACTCAATGGGCAGGTTGTTTTCTCAGCATTGTGAAATGCTTTGGCATCTCTGGTGCATATATCAGTTCTTCATATGCCCATTGAGCATTCTTTGAAGAGAATTGGATCAGCTGCACTGCTTACCTGCTATCCACACCTGATCTAAAGCTACTGGTTCCAGGAATGTATGGTGTTTTTTAAGACATTTGTACACCCTTCATGTGTTTCCATGAACGTACAGCAGCAGATGGAGACCTTATGTGTTCAGTTTTCCATGCAGCAGGGTTTCATCAAATGCAGTTGTTCTTCCAATGCAACTGACACTGCTAATGGAATGGGACTTCTCTATACTCACCTTCTTCCTGCAGCCTGCACCCAGCCTCCAAATCTGTCAAAAGAGTCTGCCAAACCTCTGGATCAGTGTTGGAGGGGACTGCAGGAGGTAGAAAAGGAGGAGGAATTCCCATCCTGACAGCTGTATCCATTCTGCAGGCAAAAAGGTGATTTTCAGTCCAGATGTCATGGCAATCTTGTGACTGATCTGCCTTTTTTCATTTTCGTATTTCTTTTATTTGCTTTTATGTTTTTAAAAACTGAAGTGCCTTTGATTATATCATTCCTGTTACTGTAGTTTATTTATATATTGTTGATTTTTGTTTTTGTTTGCTTTTGTTTTTATAGTTTATACCAGTTGTTAGCTTGTCATTGTTACATTGTCACTGCTCAGCTGATCCCTTGGTTTGAATTAGCAGGTGCTTTGGATTTCCTTTAGAAAAGGATGGACTGAACCAAACATACTTCTGATTATGCATCCTGGACCTATGCATAATCTGTTTCTTACAGTCTATGCGGTCCTGATTCAGAACAGGTTTGTGATGGTCCAGGAAATAGAGAGCTAAACCTTTTCCCTATACATTTTCATTCTGTAATTCAACCTCTCCCCAAATGAGGAAAGAATCTATGGAAGCTATTTCCCTTTCTTCTTTAGACCACATCTTCATGGAGTGTGGGAATTTCAGGACAAATCTAGGTGGGAAAATATTTTATCTCCTCCTCCTGGAATATTATGGTCTAAGTTAGAATCAGAGCCATGCATGCTTATACCAGAGGGCTTTTTTTTAAAGAAAAAACCTAGAATCCATTGTTCTGGTATGCCTGAAAAGAAGAATGTTTAGATTGACCCTAGTTTCAAATTCTAAACTATAAATTTTAATATTAAAGTACTAAAGTTTTGACAGCACAGAAGTTTTGACATGCTGTTTAGTATGCTGCGCTATTTCATTCCATGTATACATGTTATTTTTGTAAGACAGATTTCCAGCAAATACAGCTGTAGTCTTTAACAAGAGTATTTGTGCACTCATTAGCCTGATGGGTATGACAATCATGGAGAGGCTCCATCCAAATAAGTCTTGACATTTTACATGTTTATATGAATAATATCCTGACTGCAGTGTTTACAAATTAAAGCCAGTTTATACAATCTGCATAATCTAATGTTAAAGCCTTCAGGATTCAGAAATGAATGTTCTTCCATAGACAAAATTCCCTGTACCCTGAAAACTAGCAAGCCAAGAAGACCTTAGAGAAATAGAAAGCTGTTTTATCACAAATCAGAAATCAGAAAAAGCATTTCTAGTACTGTACACTCTGATGGGTGCCAGCTTTCTACATGAGCCATTTACTGCGTGCTCATCATGCAAAGCACTCGTGGTGGTTTCTAGGTTCTTTGGATGATGGCATGTTTCAATTCTTCTTTTAAACATCACTCTTGCCTTTTTTCCCCAAGAGAAGGGATCATGTTTATGCAAAAAGGATAACTATTTATGAAAGAAAAAAAAATTCTACTTATGTAATTGCACTATTATGGAATACCATAGTGCCACCTATGTACCAGAAAAGCAAGTGGCTTCATGTAGTGCTTCTTCTGTAATGCAACTAAAACTAGGTCTGGCAGATTAACAGACTTAGGTAAAAAAGTTCAGAGTCTCTAACCCTTTGCAGTCCCCAGACAGCATGGCAAGCTGGAACTTGATGTCAGTTGTACCATTGTTTCATTTCTAAAGATGCATATATAACACCTTAAAAAGAAGTTCCTATCTAATGAACTATTGAATATACATATAAGTTATAAATGATATTGCATAGAAAGGGCAGTAGTTGGTATAAAATATGTACTGGCATCTATACCTGACTGGAATGTGACTTGAAGATTGTAGGCCTTCTACTTCGGAAATCAACCAAAGCATTGGGCCATAGTCAGTCAGTCAGTCAGTCAGTCTGTCTCATATTCTCTCTCTCTCTCTCTCTCTCTCTCTCTCTCTCTCTCT
>NW_025335941.1:30130074-30133048 GCF_004798865.1 Varanus komodoensis
CTCTCTCTCTCTCTCTCTCTCTCTCTCTCTCTCTCTCTCAGTTCTCTTGCTGCGTGCACTTGCTGAGAGGCTTGTGTAAAATCAGTCTCCTAAATTTTATCTATCCTGTGATGTTTAGATGGTTGCTTTTAGAGACTTCAAATTATATGACTGTAAATAATTTTTCCATGAATCACAATTGTTTAAGATGAAAGAATGAACCAATCTGACCACATCCCATCCAACAATACTGCTGTTTGCATGGATTAGGAGAAGCCCTGCAGGGATAATATACCAGCTACTGAGAATTTTGTATTGTAAAATTCTTTTATATTCCTGACAAAGATGTAAAAAAGGTTGAAATGCACCAGCATGCATCTACTTCCAAAGATTCATCTAAGTCACTCTACCATGTCAAACAAACTACTATTGGTTTTCAAATAGCAGTTGGAGGATGTTTTATAAATAAATGGTATCAAACCTTTGGTTGAAGAAACAACACTTTTTAAAATGATTCAGAAGAAATGACTGGGCTCTCAGCTGGAATTAGAATCCAGAGTGGCGCTCTAGTCACGATTTCAGGTAGGAATAGTTCACCCATGCCTTGTGTTCTTCCTTGTGCCGTCACTGCAAGCGCAAAGCCACCTCAGCCAAATCAGTGAGTGAATGAGCACCACAGTGCCAGGTTGACACAAAGCACTTAAACTATGTGTCCTGTCCAGTGGGAGCAGATGCCATACTGGTGAGTTCCTAGCATTTCACATCCCTATGGGAATGGCATATGGACATAGCACTGGAAAAAGCAACGTAGTCCTTTCTCTGGAAACATCCTTTTTCTGCAGTGGTGCCCCATCTATGGAATGCACTCCCCAGAGAGGTCCTCCTGGTGCTGTCATTATTTGTGTTTTGGTGCCAGGTTAAGACCTTTTTATTCCAGTGATATTTTAATAAGTTTTAATATTGTCTTTTCAATGTTTTTAACTGCAGCCAGTGTGAGTCGGGAATTTATTTATGTTATATTTTATTTTATGCTGTATACTGTCCTGAGGCTTTTTGCAAATAGGACGGCATATAAATGTTTTGAATAAATAAATAGTTGCTGCCACCTGAATCACCTACTTTTATGCAGGTGACTGGAAATCACCAGTGCAGTGCTCAGAGATAACAGCATGAAGATCAACATGATGATAGCAATGAAGGCCAACATGATGAGCATCATGAGTAAACATCATGGGTCACAATAGACTCAAATCCTGGAAGTTCCCTGTCTCATGGGTAGAGGGTATTTGCTCACTGCCTGTTGTTATATCTATGCCCATTGCTGCTGTGGGGATGGATGCATTCTCCTTACAAGAAATGTGAACAGCATAAAATAGTAGCAGATTTAGAAAGTTCAAAAGAAAGTTCTTTTGTAAGTCTTCTGCTAAGAGTTGCTTCATTCAACCTGACTTTGATTCTGACCAGTTAAATCCAACAATATCTTGCATGAGTTGAAATCAGTAGGTGCAGGGGGACTAGGCAAGTCATTTTAGCTATTCTGGCTAACCACATTATGCACCCTTATTCCATTTTTGAGTTTCAAAGTGAATTTGTATGTACAAGGGTTCATATAGTTGAGTGCTTTAGTACAAGCAGAATGAAATTCTGGTTTTAAAAAAATCAATCCCATCAACAAAGATAGAAATAAACATAATGAACAATCCATGAAACACAGGGGGATGAAAACCTAATTTAACAAAATCTATGCATCCCTAGTACATGGTCACACAAATTGCAAAGACAAAAGTCTTCAACTTTAGAAAGGATCCATCAAATATGCAATCCCAAGCTGCAGATTGTTATTTTCCAGTCCAGAAAAAAATGTGATTGTATAAACTACCCTAACATATTAACATGGGTCAGGGAGAAGCAATTTTTTCATTTCAGGTTGATCTGAGTAAAACTTTACCCCAAATGACAAAGTTCAACATACAGAAGACAGATTCATAAAATTCTTCAAACTATGTGTAAGGGAAAGAACCCCAGATTTAAAGAGTTAAATGTGGAATGACAAGAAGCTGAAAGATTTGCCCATGCCTGCCTCAGGAAAGGATGCCCTATCATGCTTCTCAGTGATTCAGCAAGAGTAGTTGGAGAACATAAGCAATGGATGCTTTAACTGAAGTGCAGCACCCCCAGCAGAGCAGTGGGACTCCACCCCCACCGAGACAGCAAGGAGGCCAACGGGAAAATGATAGTAAATACCAAAGAAATAGCTCTGTACCTTCCTCTGCATGGGGGAGACATTATTGATCTATTTAGGGCGCAATCCTATGCATATTTAGACAAACAAAAGTACAGTAACTATCCATACTGTCTGACTATGGTGGCTGGAAAATCCTGGGCGTTGCAGATTTTCGTTCAAACAAAATGCACACAGGATTCCAACCTTAGACGTGAAATGTTTATCTGCAGTTTTTTTTTAATCTGCAGCTAAATACACTGATTACAGATATTTTTACCCAGTGATTGCAGATATTTTTACTTAGCATATTCTGAGATGACATTTCTTTTGAATAATTCCTGATGATGTTTGGAAGGTGAAAGACCTGATATGAAAATCCCATGAAAGAAAGGTAATTGATCTTATTATACTCAGCCATTTCAAAACAGTTGTTCAGTTGATTACAGTTCAATTAAGGATGAAAAAACTGAAACTGAGGTTTACAAAGCTTGAAATGCAATAAAGGAGGCTGTTCTCCAAACTGTATATGTTTAGTAAGGACATTGCCAGGTTTATTTGTTTGGTCTCTACTGTGTGCATTCATTACTGAGATATTCTGACTCTGAGACTTCCCTGGCTAGATCTGTTATACCTTAACCAGATCTTACAGCTTTTCACTGAATTTGGAAATTCTGAAAATATGGTCATGCTGGAAGTCATGTGTTGGATAGTCAACTTTATCCTCTTCCCCAAACATAACACGTTTGCAGGTTTGTAAAGGAATCGCAATGG
>NW_025335941.1:30133148-30211929 GCF_004798865.1 Varanus komodoensis
GGCTTAGTTGACTAGATGGTAGGTTATCCTCATCATTCACCAGCATACCAGGTTTGTATTTTTATTTTTTGCAGGGGAAACTGGTGACTCCTTTGTTAGCAGGTCTCTTTATCCATTGTAGCTTTGTTTACCTCAGTTTAATAGGATTTTCTGCATCATGCTTCAGAATACAGTTTATATTGGTTCATGGCAGTTAATTCTGTGTCACTACCCTATGAAGGAAACAAATCTTGATTAATCTCTTGTATACCCTAATGCAGCCTTTCCCAACCTGGTGCCTCCCATGTGTGCTGAATGATAGCTCCCCTCCTCCCCTTCCATACCGGACAATAAGAGTTCTATTCCAGCAAATATGGAGGGTACCAGATTAGGGAAGTCTGCAAGACTAATTCAGCTTTCATTGGACATAGGAAAACCAGGAATTCTTGAGCTCGCTGAAATTCTCTGAATGTCACTTCAACGCTTAGTTTGGTTTAATCCCATTCTCATGTTGCTATTTTCCCTCTTTGAATCGGAAAAGTGTCATTTTTAAAGTTGTGCATTTCAAACAGTACACATTTTGTGAATGCAAATACAAGTTCAGGCAAATGTAAACATTTCTGGAGAACACATGTTTTCGCTCACACTCACATTCGGGCACCCTTGAGTGATTTCTGAACCAAAGTGAAATTCTCATGTATCCCTAGCATTCACTTTGATGCACATACCATTAAAGTAATGATATTTAGGACATCATCAGCCTGATGACTTCCCAGTTTGTAATCAATTTTCTATTAACTTGCAGGCAAGCAAACACAAGGTGCACCATCCTCAGAGATAAACTAGCTGTACTAAATAGTAAATTCCATTCAATAGAAACACATTATGAAAATGTATGATGTGAATTACAGGATGCTAATAATTTCTCAGGGGGTCACATAATTACATCAGTCACAGGAAAAATATATCTTTCCTCATATGTGGTAGTGTTTCAGGAAGAGTGTGCTGATTTGCACCTTACAGTTTTTTTCCATGATTGAAGAGATCTATCTTTAAATTTGTCCAGCCAGGGTTTCATTTTTCATTTATAAGATCATTTAATTTTCCCATAATGAGGGTATAAATCAGGGAAAACAAAGAGAAGAAAGTGGCAGAAAGCTGAGCTGGTAGTGAATGGTACCACTGCAGAGTGAAAGTGAGGGATTCGTAATTGTAATGTTCCTTTGGGAAAACAAATCTCCCCACACAGAGAAAACTAGCAAAGCAAGGGAAATAGTTTTGCCTCAGTTCATTGCCAGCTGTATTGCCTTTCTATTTGCAGAGAGCTTTTAACACAGGGGGACATTCAAATATGCAGTCTCCCACTTGAAGCAGCTTTGCCATGTGTGTTATTCAGGCCTGAAGGAAATGCTGAAGGCGCTCCAGTGTTAGCAATCATTATACTTGTAATGAGAAGCTTTAATGGGCATTTTCCCTACTTTTCAGATTTCACTATCAGTACCATAATTGCATTCAATTATATACTAAATAGGTTGAAGAACAAGAATCGTTGTTTTAACTGTTATAGTTTTCAAGAAAATGTACTTTAATGTTCATGTGGTGATGGCAGACATTGAATTTGAGGATTTGTAAGCCTGACAGGTAACACAGATCTGTAAAAAACGAAGGCAGAGAAGAGCATGGCAATCCACCCAACAGGCAGCTATCTGCAGTTGCTATCCAGAAGCTGAGTGCTGGTGTCATAGTTGTATTATCCAACAGGGTGCTCTCTTTTCTTTTCCTTTTTTTTTATCATAGCTGATATTGTGTTCTGTGCCTCTGGGTTACAGATTGGGAACTTTCCCAACCATTCCAGAAGATGCCAGGGATTGAAAATCAATCCTGCAGAAGCAGTTCAGAGACTTAGAAAAAAGTGCTCATAGGTGCCTATTGGATTTTTCCCCTATGTGTTCCAGCCACATCCAGGCAAAGTGAGGTGCACAGTTTTATTTCTAACAGTGCTGCCACAGCTGTTATTGTTGCCTTACATTTATATCCAGACTTCTTTCCTGTTAGAAGGACCCCATTACAGTTTACACAGCCCTCCTGTATTGTTACCCACACAACCACTACTTACCTGTGACGTAGCTAAAGCTAAGAGTGAGAGACCAGCTCTGAGTCACCCAGTCAGCTTTGTGGCAGAATGGAGTCCTGGATCCCCAGTTCAGCACGCTCATCCCCACATCACACTGGCTCACTAGGGAAGAAAGTGCTAAGAGCGTTTCCCAAAGCAGCACAGCAGATTTGGGGTGATATGGACAGGTACATGGAGGTGGAGAAATGAATCTGCCAGTGGTGCCTGTTCTTCTCATCAACAGACATCCTCAGATTTATTTCAGATGAAATCTGAAAACTACTATGCATTTTATTAAGGTTTCATAGGCCACAGTCAAAAATGCTGGAGGTAGGGCAAAACCTTCACTAGCTAATATGCGAGAGGGTGCATTTTTATATATGTAATTCTAGTACCATTAGGCTTTGAAAAGTTACTAATGCAGATAGGGAAACATTGCTTCAGTCATTCCAATGACAAAATATGACATGATGAATCAGTCCTATAAATTTAATTAGTGAAACAGAAAATAATGTTGACTTTTGTAATGCTGATCATTATAAAATCAATTTTTTAAAGTGTTGACTTTTGTATGACAGCCCTTACACAAAGCACCTGCTGCATTGCTACATTAACTCTGTGTTTCTCTGCTGTGCTAGGAAAGTGTTTTCTAATGCTGCCATCCTATGATTTTGTTTTGCCAGATGCTGAAAAGAAACAGCTACTAAAATCAAGCATGACCTATGATTACACTAAAATCATCCTATAGGTTCAAGTCCACCATAAAGGAAATATTATAACATTTACAGAGGATTATAAAGGGGAAGAGGAGCTGATTTGAAGCCTATGCAGGGATGTAAAGGCGACAGAGATAATTTTGGTAATTCAACATTTTGTAATCAAAATTACATGGGATATAAAAGCAGCATGAAAAGGTCAGGAGAAAAAGTGCCCCAGAAAGAGGAGGAAAGCACCACAAGTAAATGCTTGTGATGCATATAAGATTATTTTGAAGAAGTGATTGGTAATAGCAATGTGCATTTCTATGCATGTTTAATTAATTTTGGGTGGTAGGAATATTATAAAAGAAAATGACATCTATTCATTTCCATTTGCAGGACACAAAATAACTTAAATATTAGTGCAGACATCATTTAGCTTCTTTTCCATTGGAGTGAATATAATTAGTACCTTATAATGGCAGATATCATTTATGTTGGAGTTCAGGTGTGTACATGCTGTATATTCACAATAGAAGGCCCTTTTTACATTCCTACCTTGTCAGAGAATCACAGGAATTACTTACTAGATTTCATCCTGTCCTTCTTTTGGCAGGTTCATATACTGACACCACCCCTTTTTATCTTCACAAGGATCCAGTCAGATTAAAATGAGGTTTCATATCTGGTCTGTGGTCGACCATAATAACTCCAGAAGAGTCTTGCAGAAGTCCACATAGTTCAGCATCCTCTTTTCCTCACTGGCCACCTAGATGCCTCCTCCATGGTTTAAATCTTTGCTGTTGCACCCACCACAACTGGTATTCATGGGTTACCACCTGGGAACATGGAGGATAGACATCCACCATCAAGACTGACCCAAGACATTTTTCTGCCTGAAACAGAGCAACACATTGCATCTTTCCCCACCCCTACTTTCTCACTGCAAGTCAAGTTTCTTATTGTCCCAGACAAACCAGATTATTTTGCCACCAGGGACAGAAAATCCTGCAAGTACCTTCTCTTTTCTGGCAACAGTACTAATGCTATCAATAGGAAATATCAATGTACACCTTAACACGGTGAGGGGGTTTGAGAATGTCAGAGAAGGTGAGTGATGTTGACTGTCTTACTAGGCTGTCTTACTAGGCTTATGAGGTCACCACTGATGAATGTTCATCGGACAAAGATGCATCCACCCTCTTCAGGTGTAATGGTCACATCAGCAGAAGAGAATGTATCCTTCTAATGATAATGAGGGTGGAGAAACTCCTGAAGGACAGCTACTAGACAGCAGCAGTAGGTGAAGGTGACACTGACAGGGAATCTTTCACAGACAATGGCAGTGATACTCAACTCTGGTTAGAACTGTGTATAAGAAGAAAATAGTAAACTACTCCTCAGTCTTCTAATATATCAAGAAACAATGCAAAATGAAACAAGAGTGCCAAAAGATGAGACCCCCGAGTTGGAAGGCACTCAGTGAATATGAACAGTGTTGTCATTAGTGATGCAACTAGATTAGAGCCAGAAGGAAGTCTAGTGACTGACATGCAAGGAGACAAAGGGAAAGTCCAATGCTGCACAACTCATCCAAATGGAACATGGAACATGATAAGTATTAATCATGACAACCTGGAAACTGTAAAGCAGGAAATGGAATGTCTCAACATCACAGTACTTGATGTGAGTGAACTCAAGTGGTATGGAATGGGACATTTTCAGTAAGACAAAAACAGTTTTTCTTCAGAAATGACAAATGCAGAGTAGTGGTTCTAATGCCAAGGCAAGATGCACGTAACATAGGCAGTATGAGACTATAATGCAAAATCCAATCAAATGCTATCAGTCAGAATAGTGGAAAACCTATCAACATAACCATCGTTCAGGTTTGTGCTCCAACAACAGACTCTAAAGAAGAAGAAACTAAAAACTTTGTATGCAGATGTTCAAGAGGAAATTGTGAACACACCAAAAAGGGTGTGTTGATATCCTAGATGACCAAAACTCAAAATATGATACAAAGCAGAATCAAGTCTGGTAGCAAGATTTGGCCTAGGGGCATGAGATAAAACAGGAGAATGGCTCATAAAATTTTGTGAAGCCAACAATCTGTTTATTGCAAATACTTCTGGCAATTGACCAGTATACAAGGACATAACCAGATAGCCAACACAGAAATAAAATATACTATAAAATTGGAATCAGAAGATGCAGAAGCTGTATTCTTTCAGCCAAAATAATAATGGGAAAAGATGGTAGTAGGGACCATGAATTCTTCATATCAAAAATCAGAGTCAAACTGAAAAAATCCTGAACAGAAACACAGTGCCAAAATACAACTAGAATGGCATTTCTGAAAAAATTATAGTCGAGCTAAATAACAGATTTGCATTACTCTACTTAATTGTTTGTCAACCAGAAGAACTGTAGACTGAAACAAGAGACATTGTTAGGAAAGAATGACAAAAGGTAATTCATACAGCAAAAGGAAAGAAAAAGCCTAAATAGATGATAGAAGAAACACAGTTGCTAAAGGCAGGCAAGAAACCAAAAAACAAAGGTGGTAGAAATAGGATCAGAAACTTGAATGCAACTTTCAGTTATTATCACATAGACACAAGAAGAATGATACAGAGGAGATGAAAGGATGACAGACTCCTTCGAAGAGAAATCCTATGAAAAAGATTCTGCTATGTTAGATAGAAAAGTGAAAGCTACTCTAAAAACACTTGGAAGGAACAAAGTACCTGGAGTAGATAGGATACCAATAGAATTATTCCAAGCGGAAGAGACTGGATCAATCTGTATCCAAAATGCAATATTTTGATGAGCATTTAATATCACCGAATACTAGTGATATACAGGTGCAACTGTCAGGAGCTAGTTTTCCCATTATTTATTTCAAGTTTCCAAAACAGCATGGTCTCTTTTCAAAATAGCTCTTCATTACCTATACGTAACTAGCAAGCTACAGCCCCTGGACGATTAGTCTCTAAGCATAAATAGAGTGATTTGTTATATCCAAACAAGAAACTACTTCCAAACTGCCTCCTTTTCAGTAATGCTGGGCTTCACCCCTCTAGGTTGATGCCTCTGCATTTCACAATGTATAAGAAAGGGAAGACAGCAAGAAGAGAACAGAACACATATAGCATTTATGAATTAACAGTGCAAATTCAAAGAGCCTTTAAGGAAAAGCGTGCAGTTATCTGATTGAATTTCTGCTTCTCTCATTTTAAACTTAATGAAAGCTGCTATGCTATGTCACTTAAAAGGTATACTTTATTTAACCTCAATGTGCAAGAGAATCAGAAGTTTACCACTAACTGTATAAAATATTGATTTTTATTTTTTCTATTTTTTGCCCCAAAGCTTAGAACAAATGAGTTAAATTTCTCAGCTGTTGAGGGCTTGATATTTGTGGCATGAGTTTTATTAGAAAATGTGAATGAAATGGCTGTCACAAGATCCCAGTTGTGTCATGGAGTACGTTTAAACTTGCATTCACACTCAATGTACAAGGCTGAAGAGGTTCTGTCACTTAGATATCTTTATTACTTCTGCAGTGACTGATGTTTTGTAGCATGAACAAAATGTCTTTTGCCCCTTTATGCACATTTTGACAGTCCAAAGAGATCCCAAGTTACTACTTGGATTTTCTTTTATTACAGTGTGCCACTGTGCTTGAAACAGGAATGACTTGGCATGCCCATTTAGAAAGGAATTAGATGAACAGAACTTTGGAAAGTTCAGAATCATAGATGCGTGGCATGGTTCCTTGTGTCCATGGACAAAATATGTCCTTGTTACTCAAAAACTTGTTGACAAAATATGACCTTGTTGCTCCTCTTTGTGAGATAGGCTGTACATGGCAGGCAACATTTGTGGGCTCATGAACACACTAGGATTCTTGAGGAACTGTATGGGCATTATCGCATTTCCTGCCATTGGTCTGTGGCCACTGGGGTGCTCAACAATTCAATGTAGGAAAAACAAAGGACAATTAAAGCATTAGTGTATAATTTCTTCAAAATATATTTAACACATACATACATACAATAACTCATTCACTTATGTTAACACAGATGTAGAGATTAGACCCATTTCTCCCAAAATACAGATTTCCAGTTGGTAATTCCAGAAAGAATTCACCTTGGAATCAGCATCTGGAACGAGGAGAACTAACTAATGATTATGGGACTTTCTAACTTGGCTGATGCTTCTTGTCAATGACCTTTAGATTATTCACTGTGTATCACAAAGCCAGCCCTGACTAGCCAGTTTTAACATAATAAAATGTTGAAATTAAAAGCCTGTCTCTTTGTTCTTCTGAGAATAGAAAAGGAGAGAGGTTGTGGGAAGACAGACCAGAGGAAGCAGCAGAGGAAACAAGTGTGTAATTGGGCTTGGAAGCAGAGAAGTTGGGGGAATCTACAAAGACTTAAATATCTTTAGATTTCTATGAATTCAACCCATGAATATTACAGCAGATCAGCCTTACTTAGATCACATGCATTTTGTGGACTTGGCATACTTTTTAAAATCTTGCCATAAGTTAGATAAATGTAGACATAGAAAAATACTAAAAACGATAACTGGAAATGCATCCCCCCCAAACTAAAGTGTGAAAATTTTGAGAGAATGTGAAATTGTGCAAATGCATATGAAGATAATTGTGCAAAATCTGCTTCATCAATAAATGAAATTGATGAAATGAAGAGTGCCTGCAAATATGCAAAAATACAGATTCAGTGAGCTTCATGAGGCAACCACAGCTAGAACCAAGGTCCTCAGTCAACACTCTAACCACCATACCATACTGGCTATTGAAACTGGTAGCCTTGTGTATGAAAATACTTCCTCTTACTTTCACTTAACCGGGCAGTCTATGTATTTCCTTCTTGCTATTGCTCTTTCTCTCCTTCCTTCTGTCACATACATTTCCTGCTATTTCTCCTGCCACCTTTCATCTTTCATCCCTCCTCCTTCACTTGAGATTTCCTTTTCCTACCATTTTGCTTGTTCTCTTCCGCCTAGTGATTCTGCAAAACACACCTGCTGCTACTTCCCACCTGCTGCTTTAGCCATCTGCCAGCCATGCCTCTTCTCCCCCCATGCTCATGATAGGACAAAGGAAGCAGCAAGGAAGTGGTACCCTCCTGCTTCCTCATGGATGAGCTGGGAAGTGTAAGTGTCAGGGAACGAGCACCAAGCATGGGGATCATGGCAGGTATCATGGTGTCTGTGAGCAATGGGTTATAAGTTTCTGGGTCAGGCACTGCACTTTTCCACTCATATCAGGGGTACTAAACCTTCCTCAGCCCTGGGGCCAAACTCAGTTTTGGATATAATGTCACAAGCTAACTTCTGGTAATATGTGAGGGTAACAGCAAAGGAGTTGGGTCCAAAATACAAACATATTGTTGTGTAAATCTGCTACTGTCAGCAGTTAGGCCTTAGGCAAGAAATATCAACATTTTGGGATACAGAAAGGAAGAAACAAAGGCTGGGAAACCACCAAGTTATTTAGTGGTTTGGGGAAAGGGCATAATATATGAGGAAAGGGGCATTACCACCTGAGGAAACCTTGGTTGTTTGATTGGGACCCTAGGAGAATCTGGATTTGAGCCATAGATTTGACTTTCTATACCTCAAATTATAAGAAGCTCACCACGGAAGGAAGCATACATCCTTTACCTCTTCTCCATGCCCACACATCTCTTTTACATGCTTCCTCCAAGGAGCAGCATGCAAATGGTTCCCTGCTGTTATCTCTGATACAAGATTGTTGTTAGCTGGGATCTCAGATGTGCTGTGGATGTTTTTCTCCTTGGAAGAAGCCAAGAAGTCTTTGTAGACTAGAATGTGAACCTCAGCAGCCCCTCAGCCTGACAGTTCTGCATATCTTCTCTAGAGATGCTGGAGATCCTCGTCATTCATACTGGCATATTGTATGGCATACTGGTGGAGCACCACATAGACATCAGAGCCACTGACTTGTAGCAAATGACCTTTATTTCTAAAAGGGTTATCTTTTTTATTTTAGTAAGCATACATTTATTTTCTTCATGTGCTGATGTGTTAGAGCGCCTATTTATGTTAACATTGCCAAGTAAAATCCTCCAAAATAAAAACCGATACATTCTCATCAAGGTATTTGTTTGTGTTGTTCATGTGTTTTATAGGCATTGCTCTGGCTGGGACCCAAACACAGATAGGCACATACCAGTGCTTTCAGCAAAATGGCACATCTCTGTAGCCAGAATATTGTTTAACTGTCAGTGTGATGTAGGCAACAGAGAGATACTTTTCAGATGCATTCAGAATATTGCCTTGGCAATCTAACAAATAGTACAGGTGTGACTGGGGATTAGCCACAATGAAAAATCTTTTCAGTTACAAAGCTGTAGTCCTGAATAGAATATACATAAATTCCTTGACTTTGTTGACATAATGTCAGAATTCTTATGCTGTACCTCCTCTCCATTTACTTCTATCATTCTCATCTCTAAATTTCTTAATGTTGGGGAAAAATAAGCTTTCAGTTATATGTGGCCAAGTATTAAGTTTCATATTACAAGAAAATGTTGCATTCTTTCTTTAAGGTTTGTTGAAATTCATAGCCTATATAGGTAAGCAGTGTTCTTCCACCCTTACACAAAAGTGTCTCCTCTGCATAAGGCATTCAACTGGGTGCTTTACCAAGGCTGCTTTCCCATTTTCTCAGCAAAAAGACAAACATCCTTTTACATGAGAATCCCCCACCCTCACCAGCTTCTCCTTGTTCATTACACAACAGAAAGTGATGCTGTGGTATAGAAAAAAAGTTCAGACTTTACCCAGGACTTCCATAGTGAAGCATAGCATCATCCTGGAAAATATTGCATTATGTTTGCTTGAAGGGGAAGATGAAGGGCTGAAAACACAGAACTTCTGGGAAGATGAAAGCATCATGTAAAGGGGAAATGAGGGGAAATGAGCTCAAAATAAATGCCTTGTGTAGATTAAGGTATACTTAATATGTTTACATATTCCATTTTATAGGAAAAATATTTTTGAGATTTTTGGAATAGAATTGAAATCATTGTTAAGATGTGGAAAGAAATATAAGAAAGGTACAGTCACAAAATTAAACTAAGTTAAGGCAGGAACCTATGTAGGTTTAGAAAGAAAAGCATGCTGAAGCATAATGGACATTGTAGGCCCTTTTTCTACACTTTGAACTTTTTTTCGTTATACACTCGTTTTAGTGTGTGACCCTTTTTCCCTTTTCATCTGAATGGGAAAATCCACATTTCAAATGGGAAAGTACACATTTCCATGTGCATTTTTCAGCAGGATGCATTTTCTCCCCATATTTTTTAAAGTGCATTTTTAAAAGGTGTGTTTTACTGCAATTGCAAGTTCAAGAATGCACATTTTCCCCTAATCTATTCCTATTGCAAATAGGGCAAGTTTTGATGATTTGCAGTAAACTGAAACAAAATGCTCATTCATGCCTAGATGAGATTAGTAGCAAAATGGATGTAAAGAGGGATATGAATATGTATTACAATTAAAAATGCAGAGCAAAGTATGATGTGTACACTTCCCAAAGGAATAGGGGCAGGATTTTCCAGAGCCCTTTTTTGTATGTGAGGCTGCTCATGAGGTTTAAATTGGACACCCATCCATGGCGAAATCCTTGCATCAGGTAAATAGTGATGTGTGTCCCTCTGCGTATGAGGGACAGTATTGTTCAGAATGTCATCTGTACTGAAACTCAACATAAAGAGTAAATAACTACAGGGCCAATGCTTAATAACAGAGGAATGAGGAATAGATGCTCTGGATGAATGAGATGGCATGGCATAGAAGGATGAGTTGAAATGGTTGGGCAATGTGAAAAAGCCATGCAAGACCAGACTGCAATCAAGAACAGGAGCAGAGAACCAATCCTGAGGGAAGGATCTTCCAAACTGAGAGAGCTAGTACAAACTGGATCGAAATTCTTCCTAGGGCTAAGTAATTAGGCACCCTATCAAGGCCTGATCAGTTGCTAACGGATACATGGAAGGTAAACTAGAGTAATCACAAATGCAATGCCTGGTGGGCTGACAGTACTTTGAGTAAATATAATTCTCATTGGAGCATATCAGCAGTGCCCCCAAAAAACTGCTGAAACAGGCAGATAAAATGCATAACGTGCAATATTGCATAAATGAAAATAATATGTTCTTAATACCCCAATTCTCATGCCAAAGATCAGTACCTGGGATGCTTCCCCACAAATATTACACAAAGTTGAAGGCTGTAATTTGTCTCTTGTACTGCTGAGAAGACTCACCCTGCAATTTCCTGCCCTGCACTGATTTGAAAGCCATGGGTGTGTTGGTACTTTTGGCTAAAAATATACTGAAAGACAGAATCACTGTACAATATGTAGCCAAGAGTTTAAAACATATCTCAGCAGGCACAGTGTCTGAAATGGCAGGTTGAATACTTCACACTGTCATATGCATGTGCATCAGCACTGAGACAAGCTATATCCAGCCACCCAGAGCAATATAACTATACCCTAAAGAAGCCACACTGACCAAAGCTAAATGAACGAATCAGTATCTCTCAGAAAGCAAAAGAGGAACAGTGATAGACCAGAGATGTGTTCCAGAAGATCATGACTCTGTGGAGTAAATAGGGTCCATTAGAGCACATGTAAACTGTAGATTATCAGGGACATGCCATTTGCTGTTTTCAGTGTATAATGCCATGTATACTGACTGCTATAGCAACTGAAGAAGAGGAAAGAAGAATCATTTCAGAAGAAATAGCTTGGGGTGCAGAATCAGAGATCTAAGAGCCAAATAAAGGTCTCCAATGGAACTTTCCAGGGTTCTCATGAGGAACCCTCCAAGTTAGCCATGTCCCCTTCCTGGCCATGCCCTTTCCCTAGTCTTCTGGTGAGTTTTTTGGTTTCTCAGCTTTTATGAAGTTGCCCCTCACATTTCTAAAAGGTCGGAAAGCTTGGGTGTATGAAGATTTGCTTTGCCTGAATTATTACATTCACCAATCAATTCAAGTATTACAAGGAGTGACCACCTCAACTTAAAATATGCTGATATTTTTGGTATTTTGGCCCACTTATTGTCTTTGACCCATTCATTTTCATTTGTTTATGTTCATTCTTCGTTTTTTTATGTTCATTCTGCATCTGTTTATGAATTTATGTTATCAAAACGCCACAAAAGTCTAAATTACCAACCACCTTTAAATGCATTTCTGCTAATATAACACACATTTGTTGATTTGTGACAACACATGTATTTTTAACTTAAAATATAAATTTGTTAATAAATCATAATGTACCAATTGTTCAATTGTTTTCAAGTGACAGCTGAGTACCCTAATCCAAGACTGCTAAATCTCATGTATAGTGATGTTTGAACAAAAGGCAGAACATGACAGTTCTTTTCAGAATTCACAAATTCAAATTCTTCAAGCATTGCTAAATCTCAGAAAGTTCATATCAAATAGTTGTTGGGTTTTTTTGCCCTGCTAATACAGGAAGTTCCAATACATGGGGCTGAGGTCAGTGTCTGGGAAACTGCAATTTTTCTGCTTCCAAACCTCTGGGGTTTTTAGATCATCTTTCAGAATAATGAGGGCTTTAGCCAGCTTCAGTAGGAGCACTTTGGACTGGTTTGTAGGAGATTGAGCATTATGGGCTAGGTCTTTCAACTAGAACAAAGCACAACAATTCACATTGCTGGAGAAAACAAACAAGAAATCGAGCTTTTTCACATGCTTGCAGGAAACTAACAGTTTTCTCTCTTATCGTACCCTCCTGAGAACTGAGAAATCCTTTTTCCACTAGCAGGCATTTAGTCTTTTGTTCAGAAAATCATGCATGTTGGGTAAAGGATGGTAATTTTTAAATGGAGGGGGAAGTAAAAATAAAATAAAAATCTCTCCAGCTAGCCATAAAATTACGTTTCATGATTTTAGTAGTGGGTTTGCAGTACCAATTTATAAATACTCACATGCTAGCTTGGTATTAGAAGTACAAAATGTCTCTCTAGGCTGAATTTATGAATACTTTGCTCAGGCATGAAGGATAATCAATATGCTTTTTTCTCTACTTCTCTCAAAGTAAAACTGGCTAGTTTAGCAGAACTCATACTGTGCATCCAAAAGCCTGGGCTATCCATGTTTCATATCCCAACTGAAAGTATTCCTTGGGAAATTCTTTTCTTGTCATTTGCTGGGCCAGTTTGCACATCATGGGAAAGCAGAGCTGGATATCATCAGTATAATGATGACAGCCAAGCCAAAAACTCATTTCTGAGGGTTTATGTGCATATTAAACAGCTCTAGGAAATCCACGGCCCAACAGTCACTCAGCTCCACCTTCTGGAAATGTTTATCCAAATAGGACGGAAAGCACCACAGCTCTGTGGCTGGGTCCACATGAAATGGCACCACTTCTTTAGTACATGGATCTTTGCCTGAACCTACCAGACAGATGATCCTGCATCTACCCTGGCAGCATGCTTTCCTCACCTCCTGCTCCACCTTCACAGTCGATTCCTTGTGGAGGAGTCTGCTGCAGTCCCCAGGCAAGAATATGGGAAGGATAGGATGCACTCAAGGGATACATGGTGAGGTAGAGAGTGTAGAGATTGTGCTGCCCATGCAACCACATGACCATCTGGCCAGCAAGTTGGAGCAATAATCTGCACACCATACAAATAGCACAGGGGGTCTTGCCGTGCCATGTGCACCATTGTTTCATGCCATGATCTCACCGTTGTTCCATGTCATGATCTCTGAAGCCAAAACTTATCATGGTGAAATACCCTGACTAGATTTGGGCAACACGAGTGGTAAAATATCACCATAGTTTGTTGTGTTGTCTCAACTCAGCCACTGAAAGTGTTCAGTATTATAACTTTGGTTTGCTCGTTTCCCCATAGTGTACAGCTGAAGGAAATACCCTTTCCTTTCAGGACCTTTGTAACTGCTCCATAAATTATATTCCTCTTGTTCTTAAACTTTGCATTTGCATGCTCTTTGGGTTTACACCATGAATCAAATTAATTTTTGTAATGGAAATTTCAGTAATCTGTCGCCTGCAATATTATTTGTCTCACATGAATGTTTTGAGTAAAACTGCATGAACCATGAATTCCAAACCAATACAAAGTTCTGTTTCGGTCCTTTTGTAGCTATGTGTATGTCAGAAGCTGAGATAATATTCCTGGAAGTTTAATACACATACAAAAGGTTTTCAAATTTACTGGTGTGTTTGTACATGATTTTGTGGTGTAACAAAAATATGGGATATATTCATTTCCCATTGATCCTTAGTCAATAATGTGATTCAAATGACTCAGCATTTACAAGTAAATATATTCTGCTTCAAAGTGTGAAGCTTTGTAGTAAATTTTACCCTTACAGGGTAGAAGGTTTAAATTGTTAAGTGAGCCAACATGATTTTCACTTCCTGGGCTAACATGTGATTCAAGCATGGCTATCCTTCAGATTCTGCACTGCTCCAAATGTTGATACAAAAATTACATACAAAAATGTTTTTTGAAAAGTTGCATATAAAATGATATATTAGGGGAAGTTGTGCACAGGATGCTTCAGGGTGGATTTTTAGAAGCTACAAATTTAGATAGGAATAGACCAGACATGGTCTCTGGATGAACACACATTTTAAAGCTGCTGTGGCCCATATCATATCTACTTTTTGGATAAATAACATAAAAAGCCACTCACATCTTTGGGAAAACATGGATTCTATTCATGAAGAAATGTGATCAGAACCACCCTTGGTGGGCAGTTCAAAGATTTTGCCTGTGATATCTTGCAATCTCATGGATAATCATTATGTATTTTCAATTGTTAGGACATAGGCACCACAGTCTTTTACTGATTCCAAAACAGCCGGTCATATACTGGGGAAGTACTTTGAAAGAAAATCTCTGTGAATCTGATTACCTGCCTTCTTTATCTGAAATCCCTTTTTTATGTGACGAAAATGATCTTAGCCCTGGGCTGACAATGCACAGACTCTTTAGGTCTTTTTGTTCCTACATCTGAAATTCGGGAATCAAGTTTCTCTCCCCCACCCACTTTCTTATTCTCATGTGACAGCACATAATTATTTGACTCTGTGAACTCTTTGCAAAGGTCTGGGCATTTTTATTTCTGCAGAACCTGCGAGACTGCAAGACGGACATAAGTCTGCATGATCAGAGAAGTGGAGTGTATTGCTCTAGGCTCTTTTGCCATTTTGTAATCATGTCATACAAGGTATGTATTAAACATGAGCTTCAGAGTATGGTGGGAGGATATGGATCTGATGTGGATCTGAACTGTAGTCACAGGCATCTAAAGGACACAATCAACAGAAAATCTAAATTATAGTAAATTTGGTGCTGTGTTTTAAGTCTGATCAGAACCTTTGAGGCGAACCACAGCCATTAGAAGTATGAGAAAATGATGCATTCCATACTTGGTGCATTCACAAAGTTCATATAGATTTGTATTTTCCAGTCTAATTTGGATAGCATAACTAAAAAGGGGTCCACAAGTGGTTTATTGAAACAATAGACTCAGAGGAACTCTCCTTATCTTCTTTTGGTTCTCTGACTTTCCATCAATGAGCAAAGGTCTGATGTTAACTTCAAAGGGCAGCCACATCGTTTGAAAAGAAACATTATTGATCATAGGAGGCAACTTTGCCCATGCTATAATGGAATGAAAATCCTTCCTTACAACCATCTCCTATGCATATTTCTCTTTCTTTGCAGTTTGCTTAAGTTCTTGTAAAAAGTTAAAGGAAGTATCATAGCCCACCATCAGGTACCACTTTTGTAACATGACAAGTCATGTGAATTAAAATTAGACACTGACAGTAATTCTCTTGCTGAATCAAGAGGAAGAATAGAATGAGCTGAGGAAGAAAATTGCATAAGGAATCAGTGTGCTCCTTCCCACATTGCTCATGCCCCTAACTGGGACACAGGCAACATGGAAAAAGACTCAGACAGCACTTGCAGGAGCCAAGTCCTGAAAACCTGGCCATGTCCGGCTATTTCTTCCCATGTGGGAACTGGTGCATGGGTAACCCTGTTTATCTTTCATCTCCAGGATGCTTGGGAGGAGAAGGGTGGTGGGTAGGGCCCATAGAGAGTGCCCTAGTTTGGCCTAGAGAGATTGCTCCCATCCTGATTTAAAAGAATATAAATTTCTTGATATAATAGCAGTTCAAACATGTACAAATAGAAATATGGAATAATATAGGGAGTGAACCAATAGTTTGCATAAGGATTTTTGAAAAAAACCTACTGAGGAGCACTTGCAGCTTCTAAAAGAGGATTCTTGAAGCAGAGTACTATGGGGGAGGTTAAGAAATTAATGTAACTTCTAACTACTTCTTAGCTTAGAAAGCATGATCCACATTCTTTCTGTGAATCAATAAAACAGAGAGCTATGGAAATGAAATTCCACCAGTTCTTGTTGATCTGTGAGATTAAGAGATAACAGCATGGGAAAGGTTATTTTGTTTACTACAACTTGTGCTGGTACTGAATTGTATGAAGTTTTGATTTTCTGAGTTAAGGTCTACAAAAAGCGAAGTAATCATCAAGGGTGGCACAAAGTTGGCAGGGCAGGCAGGTTCTCAGTGCCCAAAGGTTCAGGGGAACCCGTTGTGTCCTAGCTGCCATGATCCCACTTGCTCATCTGGCTAGCTGGCTCTACTGATGAAAAGAAGTACCATGGCATGGCCAAGCCTGCAGCCAGGCCTGGAGGTGGCCCATTTTAGAAGTGTTTAAAAAAAAAAAAACATTTTGAGAAGCTGCAGTCTCATGCTGCCTTGTTGTCCTGTTTACTCATTATTTTCTCAGCCCCCTGTTTATTCATTGGTTAAATTCCCCTCCCCTCACACCCAAAGACAGCATATGATTGATCCAAATCATTCTATTTGAAATGTTAAGGAGGTATTTGTTCGTTTGTTTTTTGTTTTAAACATTCTGAAAATCACTTATGGGGCATAGAGGGCCTCCTGCAGGCTTTGTCAGTGAGGCTGACCAGAGGACGGAAAGCCACCACTGAATGAGAAAATCTTGGTGGTGATAGCAAGTAAGCCATCCTGAGGCTTGTTGCAAAGGACAGCATAGAAATGTTAATGAAATTAAATTAAATTAAATTAAATTAAATTAAGAACCTGCCATGGCAGTGACAAGGTCCATTGGCATGGAGCTGCAGGGTGGATGGTCAGTAGTGTCAGTGTCAGGTGGGTGGGGAAGGGCCTCCACTAGATGAGAGACCCTTCACAGGTGACGATCTGCAGCTGAGGGGGTAGATGGGTGGGCAAGCACTTGTGCGCTGGGCATGAGCAGGTCAGTGGGCAAGGGAGAGTGTGTGTATGACGGAAGCCAGTTTACAGGGGCTTTAGCAGTGGAGAGGAAGAACCATGCTGAGAGTCAACTGAAGTCTGATGTAGCCCAGCGCACATTGGCTAAGAACAATTCTAAAGCTCTTTTAGGCCAGCTAAGATGACCACCTGATGGTACCTAGATGGTCTTTGAGGCACCATATAACGCTGAGGATTTCCCTTTCCAATTCTATAGGAAATCCTATGACCACAGAGTAGAAATCCAAGTGAGAATTCCCCAGTCTGCCATTTCTGTAGCTGGAGTAGGCAGCCTCAGAGGAAAGGAAATGTACCTATCTGGTTAGCAAGTTGGCAAAATGGAAGAAGCTATTGATATGCCCCATCTACAGCTTTCTCAGCTGTATTCCCTACCCCCCAGGACTCTAGAAAAGACTCAAGGAAGAATTGCAATTAAGAAAGGCAGAACACTGAAAATGACCTCCATCAATTTTCCCTCCTTGTTTGGCAAGGGGACTAATCTTTGAAGCTTTTGCTATTTGGGCTGCAATTCTATAGGACTGAACCCTAAAACTTTCACATTTTCCTAAATTCTGCATGGAAAAAAATTATAACAGACTAGTCAGTCAGGAATTTTCCATGTTCCGGAAGACAGCCCACTAGCAACCAGTGTCTCCAAACTGAATGGCAGTAAGCAGGGGCCAGGAGGAAGAAGAGAAGTCAAAGGAAGGGGGAAAGAATGAACAGTACATAAAGCATGCCAACGATTCAGTACAATGGTGCTTCCAGTGCAGTGACTGCTCAACGCCCTTTTCTTCCTCCTCCTCCTCCATATTATCTCATGCTCCTTCTACCATCCTATTATGTGTGTGTTGGGCAGAGGACATGGGCAGTGTGTCCCAGTGTGAAGAGGAAAAGGGCCTGCAACCATCACTGCTCATTTGTCCCACACCAAAGGACAGCAGCAAGTGGGGTTGATTTCAGTGAAGTGGTAGTAGTGGAGGAGGAGGAGCCATCACTACACCTGAAAGCACTGGTGGGCTTAATAGGGATACAGGAATCCATTTCTACAGCATAAAGCATTTTGCTGAATGCTCAGAATACCATTTTACAGCTTAATGATGATAGTTAGGTGCTCTTTGCATGAGGTTATGACTTAGGCAGCAATCATATACTCACTGGGAGTAAGCCCCATTCAACACAATGGGATTTGCTTCTCAGTAGACACGGTATAGCAGTGCTTCCTTCATCTCTTTATTACCATGGATTTCATCTGAACTATTTCATTTTGCCGCTTTCAAGCCAGTGTAAGCATAGTTCATTTTTCCCCTGCTTTTGCTTTCTATCCACTCTATAAATTTTAAAGACTGAAACTTAAGACTGTGCAGAATGGTTCATTCTTCCGTGCAGCCATAACACCTCACAAACTACTGCCCTACTAAAACATCTGATCTGCTCCAATGGAACCATTTTTGTACACTGCAAGCCAACCTTAACATGGAAACATCTGGCCTAAATCAACACTCATGCCTCCCATCATACAGCATGTTCACTGTTCTGAAACACTTGGCAATGGAAGCTGCAAAATGCTTCCAGTAGGACCTACCATTCCTTTTATTTCCCATTGTAAACAACCGGTGCAGTGAAGTGCTATATAAGCAATGCAGCTTCGGGACTTTTTTCAGAGGAGAAACTGTGATGTCATCTGTTAAAGCACCAGAGTAATCATTGGACTTCTTCTGCTCTAACAGTGGAATGAGTCAATGCCAAAACTTTCAGGTTTTACTGCTGTTTATTATACATTCACATAAGTATGACACAAGTAAGCAGAGTTGAGACACTTCTTTACTTTTCTTTGATGGAGTTCCTACTTCAAACCAACATTTTAAAAGGGTAATAGTTAATCCAAAAATTGTTTGCATTTCTAATTAAAGACCAGGCATTTCATTTAGCTGCTGAATATCTTTTGTTAATGTTCATTATGTTTTATAGGTTTAACGATACAGCCAAAAGTAAACAACACTGGTTTCAATTAAGCTTCTCAGATAACTAAGCATAGGATAGTAACCATGATGATCCTAATAGACTGAGTATAATGCCAGGTACTCTGGTTCTTTGGAACTTGTATATATATGTGTGTGTTTGTTTATGTGTGAGAGAGAACTCATCACTGTCATGATAGGCTACTACACTTCAAAGTTTAGCCCTACAACACTGTCAGTCATCTCACAATTTAAATCTATATATGGATACATATCCTTTCTGATATATATTTGTCTTATTATGTGTCACACAAAGTAATGTGTGACATCAATAGAATGATCCCAAACTGACAGTGCAAACATCTACATGTTTTCAGAAACCAAAGTTAGTTGACCTATGATCCCACTGAAATCAATGAGGCATATATTACAGCGATTATATTACATCACTGTTGACCTTAAAGTTCTGTAATTCTTCTGCAATCATTTTTAAAAAATTTTTATGTTCAGCTGCAGTCCAACTTCTGCACTTTCTTCTTTCACTCTATTCAGGAGCTGTTTCAATTCATTGCTAATTTCTGCCAGTAACATGGTATCATATTCATATCTTACATTATTGATATATTTTCCACCAATTTTCACTTCTTCCTCTGATTCCAATCTTGCTTTCTTTATGATATATTCTGCATATAGATTGAACAGATCAAGAGATAAAATACACCATTGTCTGATGCCTTTACCTATAGAAAACCACTCTGTTTTTCCATATTCTGTTCTAACAGTAGCTTCTTATCCATGATACAAGTTATACATCAGGAGAATTAAGTACTGAAGCATACTCATTTCTTTCTGAACCACCCATATCTTCTTGTCACGCACACAGGCAAAGACTTTACTATAGTCTAAAAGCACAGACAGTTTTCCTTTTGAAATTCTTTGGTTCTCTCCATTAGACAGCATATATTTGTAATATGATCTCAAGTGCCTCTTCCTTTTCAGAATCCAGCTTGAATATCTGGCATCTCTTGCTCCCTACAGGTAAACACCATTGTTGCAACAGTTTCAACATCACTTTGCTTGCATGAGAAATTGGTGTAATGGTCCTGTACTTGCTGTACTCTTTTTCATCTCTTTTCACAGGGACTGAAATGCATATTAAACATTTCCAGTCTGTGGGACATTGTTTTGTTTTCCGTATTTGTTGGCATAGTCGTGCTAGGATTTGGTCCAATTTAGTCTGCAGTTTGGAATAGTTCTATTAGTGCCCTTTCTACTTTGGGTGATTTATTCCTTCCAAGTGCTTTCAAAGCAGCTTTCACTCCACTTTATAATATTGCAGGCTATTCCTCATAGAATTTGTCTTTGAAGGAGTCTGTCATCTTCTTATTTCACTCCACCCTCAATGTTATAATTTGGAATATGAGCACTAGAGTTGTAATTTTTTCCTTTGACGTAATGAGTAAAAAGGATGGGTACAAAACCAGTATGATCTGAGTTAATATTAGAACTGGAGACTGACTGAACTCCTGCACCTGCCATAAACCTGAAGTGTGACATATGCAGACTGTCAAATGGGAAAAATAGTAGCCTATGACTCAGATTGGTTAAGTCTCTGAATGCTATCAAAGCTGGCAAAGGGGCTGTACAATGGCAGGAATGATCATTTTAAGGAGTGGTGTAGTCACACCTTCTTAAACATTCACAAAAAAGTCTGAACTCAAATGTGCCATGAGATTGGCATTGTGTCTGTCCCAATCTTTCTCAAGTGATTTATTTTATTCAATTCCACTTATTTACCATGCACTGCCCGATAGCTGCAAGGGAAAAGGAGAAAATCCATTTATTTTAATATATGTAACCACAGGACTGAATACCAAGCTTTGCCTGAAGGTTGCATTCAGGGAAATAATCCTCCAAGACCATCTGATGTCATTAGTTAAACATATTCTGTCACTTAGGTTGAATACATTCGCTATATGAAGAGGAACTTCACGAGAAGTCCTTGTTACTCTTTCCTTGTTCTTGAACCTGTGTCATACATTTTAAAAAAGAGTGATGCAACATTGTTTAAATATTATTAGGAATATGATTGTCTCTGTACTTGAAATTAAGCAGGGAAAAGTGCATACATCCTTGGCTTAGGTACCTCTCTCTCTCTCTCTCTCTCTCTCTCTCTCTCTCTCACACACACACACACACACACACACACGAGATAGATTCCACCTTTTTCTTTTTAAGAACTTAATGCTTACAACATTATCCTCCTGCTTCAGGACAAAATATTGGGACAAAATGCTTCAAGTAGGGATGTTCAAATAGATCACTTCTTGCTTTTCACAGTTTCTTATTTTTCTTACCTTAAATTTGGTTTACCTTGAACTTTTGAAAAATTCAGCCTTAGAAAGTTTCATTAATTTGGAATGTATTTTCCAAATGTATTTTCACCGTGTTTTTCCTTCTATACATATTTTTATAATCATTTTTGATTGACCATTGCTATTGCAAAATTCAGAAAAGTGCAGATTTTGAAGGATAATTCATTTTTGGTTGCTTTGAAAGTGTAGAATTGGCTGAATACACATGAAAATGTCACTTAAACATATTTCTTCCCTATCCCTAATTGGAAGCAATTACAAACCAAAAGATTTCCTCTAAACATGCAGAATAGCTTTTCTGTCATGGCTAATGAATGACCTAATTCAAAGGCAATGGTATAGTTCCGCTAATGCTAAGCGGTTCTTCCCTTGTAAGCTACCTGGAGGGGATGCCACATGTGAACAATTGCCTAGACTAGGCATAGAATGGAAGGAGATTGAAAGTGGCTCAATTCCCTTATCACTTCTGCCTTTCTTCTTACTTAATGTTTCTAGAAAGCTACGGGGGACATGCTTTGGCTAAAATTTCATGCTGGGGCAGCCATACAGTAATACCCAATATTAGTCCTAACTATAGTGGAGCCATTGAAATGAATGGAGCTTATATAGTAGTGATTAGCATGAATCCCATTCATTTTGATGGAACTAACACTAGATACCACTCATAGAAACCCACGAATATGCCTGGCCTCCAAGTTAAGGACAGTAAGTAGCCCAGGTGGAATAATACATGTTGTGCATGCACAAGGTCCCAGATTCTAACTCAGGCAACTCTAGTTAAAAAGATCTTGGATTGTAGGATATGTACCTGAGAGGTTGAACAGGTACTTCAAGTCAGAATAGACAATAGTGCATTGGACAGGAGAACAGGCTAGCTCAGTATAAGACAGCTTGCTAAACCATTGGTAAATTGTCTAAAATGTCTAGCAGCAGCTCTCCAAGGTCTTTAAGAGGAATCTGGAGATGTCAGCGTTTCAACATTGAAGCAAAGCATGTGCTGAGCAATAGATCTCCTGGTTAGTAGGGAGATGGGAGGCTTTTGCATTTCCTTGAGACCCTGTAATTCACCCTGTTCTAAATTAGAAAGAAATGCATTTGAACATGCTTACTGTCACACTTCTGGATCACTTGTGACTATGTAAACTGAGTCATCCATCAGAATCCACATTTCCAAATTTTAATTGAATTCTTCAATCCAAAACAAAAAAGTATTTAAAATGTATAAATTAGGGGAAACAATATTCAACAATGCATTATATTAGGAAAATTGCTTGCAAAAAATATCTATACAACCTTATATGATATGCATGTATTGGAAAAAAACTGTTGAAAAATATTTAGGAGTTTTCATGTGAATTTAGTTAACTGAACAGAAGGCATATGTAAGCAACTGGGAGTTCTTTGGAGAAATAAAGAATTTAAAATTTTAACCAAATATCAAAATTAGGGATAATGTCTTTTTATTTCAAAGAAAGATGTCCAAGTAATTTTAGAACTAGCATCTTTCATTTTAGAAATAAATTAGATCCTTGCATAACCTAGAGTGATTGACTGTTAAAATAAGCAGGGGGGAAATTGAATCTTTGTAACACTTACAATAAAAGGACTTCTCTTTAAATGATTGCTTTTTTCTTATTTGATATCAATATAGTGTTATTCTATATTTCTCAATGTAGAAATGGCAATTTAAACACAGAAATGTCATAATTTCTCATTAGAAGGATCTGAATTTCAAATGGGTGAATACAAATGGAGATCAGAGCCTTTCAAATTTTCCATTGTCTTGGTTTAGTGAATGATCTTTTAATATCAGATCAGAATGGTGTTCTCCTTTATTAAATCCATAATTTCTTTAACAGAAAGCTCACAGTCAATTTGTTACTAGTCAGAAGATAATATGCAAGATTCATGTCATATGATTCTTTAATGATTGATGTAGTTTTCTTTGACATTTTGCATCTAGATAGTTCAAGATATAAAATAGACAAGGTATTAGTCCACTTCAAAATGTCGTATTTAGAGTCACTATCAAGCTGTACCAGTTTTTCATTACAGTTAAGGGAAAAATGTCCAGGGGCTCTGGTTAACCACAATTATATATAAAAGTTATGAAGAATGATGCACTCTGTAGGATCAATGCCCAAACATGAGGTTTTGGTGTACCTGATCCCTGGAGAAGAGGCTAGCATCAGAAGGATTAAAAAGTCAGTTTCCCCCACCCTCTTGCCCTCTGGATGTTTAGGAACTCAGCACCCAGCAGCCCAAACAAACATAACCAATGGGCAGGAATCCTTGGAGCTGGAAGGCATCAGATTTGAGGAGGCTGTATTAAGTTGAAGAGAGCAATCGAAGTACTGGGATAAACTATGAACTTTCTAGATACCTGGATTCAGTAGTCATTAACTGTTATATAAAAGAGAGGACTTTGATAGGCCTTGTGTGTGTGAAATATTGCACTAATTGTGTGAAATATTGCACTAATCAGTGTCCCAGTTTGAGTAGGACACTTTTCATAGTAACGTAAGCCAAGCAGGGAACAGGAGTCTAGTTGATGGTTCCAGTCCCTGACTTAACCTTCTTTAACTAGAGCAAAGTGGTGAACTTCATGTTCTGGTTTCAAAACTTGCCCTCCTGAAAGCCTCTTCATGGATACAGACTTGTTTTTCTTTCTTTTTTTAAAGCTCTGCTAGAAGAAAGGGTGAATTTTCAGAACAAAAATGAAAAGGGCAAACTTAAATCTCTCCTCCCATAAGTTATCCTCCATGCTGAACCTAAGCAGGTCTGGGACAGGCCTGAACTTACATGGGAGACCACCTGAGATCTGCAGGTAGTTCCACAGTGCGAGTAAGGTGGCCAATAAACAAAGAAACAAACAATACAGTCCATATTGGGGCACCATGCGCTTTATTGTTTAGTTGCAAAGTCATGTCCGACCCTTCATGACCCCATGGATAACATTCCTCCAGGTCCTCCTATCTTCCATCATCCCCCAGAGTCCACCTAACCCACCCTCACTGCCCCAGTGACCCCAACCAGCCACCTCAAGCTTTGTTGTCCCTTTCTCCATTTGCCTTCAATCATTCCCATGTAAGCATAAACATTTGCAAATAAAGCAACTAACAAGATAATTAACAGAGCTATGTATAACTTGAAGGATACTGGCCTTTTTTACTGACAGTAAGAGCTTTAAACACACACACACACACACAGGGGGTGGGGGTGGAAGAGAGAGAGAGAGAGAGAGAGATTGCATTGTTGTCAT
Source organism: Varanus komodoensis (assembly GCF_004798865.1). Classification (NCBI taxonomy): domain Eukaryota; kingdom Metazoa; phylum Chordata; class Lepidosauria; order Squamata; family Varanidae; genus Varanus; species Varanus komodoensis. The sequence continues at coordinate 30,157,944 of NW_025335941.1, forward strand.
ACATTCCTGTTGCTATTGGCCCTGCTCAGCCCTAGTTAAAAAAATATCCTAGGAAGCAACACTGGAGGAAGCTTTCTGAGGACTTGGAAAGCTTCTGTAGATAGCGCTGGAACAGAATATAATGTTTATTTATAATATAGCAGCTCCCTTTTTCAAAGACATGGTAGGAAACAGTTATCAGCTGCTGTAAACCAGAGTATGGTCTAGAGCAGTCTTCCCCAACCTGGTGCACTCCAGATATTTTATACTGCAATACCCATCATTCACAGACAGCATGGTCCTGCTCTAGAAGCAACTACAATGCTGCTTCTAGAACAGGACCATTTTCTACTGTATTGCACATGTAGATTTTACAAAAAGGAAGAAACATTGGCAAAGGTGAACCATAGTAAATTACACAGAAAGATAGGTGTAAAAAAGTAAGGGGCTATAGATGCTATTTGAGGTCAGGAAGTGTTCAGACAGCAAACAAAGGGAATAACTAAAGGGGGATCAGGTGTGAGGTTAGGTCAGATAATCTAACCCATTCTTATAAGTTAGGATTAAGAACATTTATAACTGCATGTCCCAGTACCTTAGAAATAATTAAGTGATGACCTCCTGATAGAGCTGCAGAACTGACCATATAAGAAGGCATGTTAATCCCAAACTCTGTTAGCATGGGAAGCATTTCAGATCTATTCCCGTCTATGAGTCAGTGAAGTCCCAGAGATAAGCACATTTTCTGAACCAACAAGAAAGATAAAATACCCTCTTACAAACTTTGTATCTGCTTAACAGGATGGCATTCAGCTAGCAATGCAAATGGAGCAGAACTGAAACCCATACAGCTGTAAGTGCTGCATACACAGATGGTACATTTGGTATTTACTAACCAGCCTGCAGCTATAATGTTTAATTACAATTAATTATAATCTAAAGAGCTGATTTAGTCATTATCTTTGAGAAATGGGCATTATCAACTCCCACCTGCCACTTTCAGTAGAGGATATCCAACAAACATTTGCTAATGTAGAGAGGGAAGAAAAGGTCCTTTTGGATTAGATGAAGAAAGAGTGCTGGTGGACTGCAGCCATAAAAACCATGGTCTTCAGCCCTTTCCAGATAGCACTGAAAATATGTCTATTTTCCAGAATGAGAACAAACTTGTTAGAAGATGTTCTGAGCTTTCTAAGTGCTATGTAGGATGCTGCAGGGTGGTGGTTAGAGTTCAGCACCCCTGTTTGGGGGTTGGAGTTCAGCACCATGGATAGCTCATACAAGGTGTGAGTACAAGCTGACACAGGAGTCACTAACTTCTCTGCACAGAATTCTGCTTAGAGCTTTTCAATAGTCATTCCCAAAAGACAGATTAAAAGATGTGAATTAGTTTTCCTGCAACTAACTAATGGTGCAATCTTATACTGGTTGGAAAATGCTGAGTGTTGTGGGCCTTTTAAAATTATTTTTGGTCTAACTGTGGATGGGATGACATTCTGCTGGTATTAAAAGTAAGAATAAATCATAACTTTAAATGTTCTATTTTTTCTTCTGAAGCAGTAGAACCTAACTCTTGTTTGATTGTGATGTGCACAGTGTTGCAAAGTAATATTTTCATGAAGTCTCTAAATAAGTTAAGAGAGTTCAGATTGAGAAGCTCAGATGTGCTCTTCCAAGGCACCTGGGCAGAATGATGCATCTCAAGGTGATCCCTCTCCAGTCTGCTATTGTTTAATATATGCCACTGTTGCACTAGAATGAGCAGTATACTCTATATGGATGGAATTTTGGTCATTTAGATGTATCTTGAGAAAGGCCCACTGTGTTAAATTTTGTTTTGTCCTCAGACAGGGTAAAAGAGAAGTGCAAAAGCACAGCCTGTGTCCAACCCAATACACCTGCAACCATCATAAAAACTACAGTAGTACAACCACTGGCCAGAAATAAAACAGAGAGAGAGAGAGAGAGAGAGAGAGAGAGAGAGAGAGAGAGAGAGAGAAGAGGGGTGGGGGGACAAAACAGAATAGAAAGGAAAGGAAATTAACACAGGTAATTAACTTAGAAAATGTCTTACTGAATGTAAATCAGCAACACACCCAGCCCACACTGCTGCTAGTAAATCCTTCCTCAATTTTTTCTGGTATTCAATGTTGTCAAGGGCTCTAAAATCCCTAGGGACACTCTGGGAACAGGGATTCTATGGCAGGAAATGTCAGGACTTCCAACAGCATCACCTGGACGATCATCAGCCAAAAAGTATTTGCTATCCACTGGTTGCTGCTGCTGCCACTGCCGCCTCCACCGCCTCTGCTGCCGCGGCCAGAAAAGCATAGTGAATCGCTGCTTTGCATAGCAAAGCAAGCCAGTGCTTTGAATCAAAGGAAATAGATTTTGAGGGATTCTAGATGAGGATTGTTCATCATAAAGACAGCAGTATAAAATGAGTTGCACAACATTCAGTGAAATAAGTTGGGTTGGAAGGGGTGGGAAGAAATTTCTTTTTATAAAAAAGGATGTAATGGGAATAAAATAGTACTGTAGTACAGTACAATGGAATGACAAAAGGTAGATGGGAGACTGTCCCAAGACTGTAGTAGTCGGATGGTATATAAAAACTTTAAATAAATTAATAGAAAACACATAGGATGAGAGCAAAATATATAAAGCAGGTTACAATAAAATATAATAAAAGTAAATAGGAAGTGTTCATTATAAAAAGATAAATCAAGTAAAATGAAAAAAGTGAGAGAACATCAAAGAAAATAAAGATATCTAATAGAAAATATATGAGGTGTGATGAATAACATTCATGAACATTTGGAGTTGCAAACTGAACTTTGCTTATAATAACATGGCCAAATAAAATATATATGTGTATTTATTTATTTATTTATCACATTTGTATGCCACTCCATAGCCAGAAACAATCTGTCTGGTATGAATGTAAGTGTTTCATCTGTGTATATGCAGAAGCACACATATGTCTCGATCCTTGGCATCATGCAATATGGTCCTTGGGGTGAAAAGAATTGCAGCCAGAGCTATCCACTGATGCATCTTGAACTGTAAGGGAGTAGGAAGCTTCCATATGGACACAGCCTATGAAAGTTTCCACAACTTTCAGTGTTTCACTGATCAAAATAAGGATGTTTTTGTCTACTTTTTTACCTGTTGAGAGATTCAGTTCCACATAATGACATATAGAATTGCAGCCTCAAAGCTCACTTCCATTCTATTTTTGTTTATTGCAGAATAGCTGTAACTCAACAATATTCAACAAAACATTTCCTATTGGAACCAAGAATTACCAATGATGCATCACTTGTGGCATCTCTGTTTTACAATGCTGGATTAAGAGGAGGGGTGGGAGGCTCTGTCCATTCTTCTTCAACCTGGAAACTCACCTGCATAACTTCCTTGTCACATATGGTGACCAGATGGATTCTACGTAAGCATACTTCCAAATTTTGGCTTCATCATCAGCCTAAATAAATACCTGGCCATTTTGTAATCAGTGTGATTTACCTAGAAAAGAAGTTATTCAATATTCTTTTGAATTGAACCACTGTATCCTGCTTCCCTCAAATGCCTCCAAGAAAGAAGTTAGTCTCTCCTGTTACTGGTCCTGCATGACTGATATTCACCTTCAAAGCTAAGAATGAATTTTGCTTTCTTTCTCCTCCCTCCCAATTGCTTTTCCTTTTGTGTCCCGTCTTTTAGATTGCAAGCCTGAGGGCAGAGATTGCCTTACCATGCTAAACTTTGTGAACTGTTCTAGGAGCATTTGTTGGCTGCTGAGCAGGGTAAAAGTACAGTGCATAAACAAGATAAATTCATACATTTATGAATGTACCAATCTGAATTCAGCTAATAGTAAGAGTTTAAATATTATCAACTCACAGTTTGTTTTATTTTATATATTTCTGATAACATTTGTGGGGACAGTGAGTTTATCTTCCACACCTTTCTTCCCATTTTCTAATCTGTTAAAATAACACTGTCTGCAATTACGGGGTCATTTGTTATGCGTGATATAATAGACTGCAAATATAAAAAGCATTATCATTACTTTTGTCCTTTGTTCTTTCAGGACAGAATATTGCATAGTTCTTTACTTTGACATTTATTGCTTTTAGATTGGTAATAGAATGGTTTGTGTTGCTCATTATCTTGAATGATGATAATATTAGTGGTTGGGGAGCCTGTGTTCCCTGTTAAGTAAAGTAAAGGCTTCATATAATTTAGGAAGGGTTATTACTGGGCAATTACCCACAATACAGTTCAAGTCTAATAAACTTCAGCCATATTCTTAAATGTCACATTTATAGCACGGTTTCTAGGTAACTGTATGGAGCAATTTGTATCACTTTCATTCAACGGCACTGACTGTCAAAGTATGGCCTTATACAGGGTACGTCCATTAACCCCTTACAACAGTTTGCCGGTGACTAAGTTCTAAAATAGGAGGTTCTCAGACCACCTTCTAAACTTGACCCTCCAAATGTTTGAGAGCCTTTTGTTAGTTGGTCAGCTGTGAGTCAGTTTTTTCACAATCAGAAACATACTTCATTGACATTACTTCGCATTTCCCAGGGTTGAGCTTCCGCACTGGAAAAGTTCCCAAGGCCAAGCCCTAGCTCATACTAAGTCATAAAAGGAAATACAAATTGTTGGTTTTTGAGAACTCCACGGAATACATTTGAGCTTGTCAACCAGTCCGGTCCTGGAATTGACACAGGCATTCCTTCACCTCAAATTTCTGTCAGTGCAGAGTATGGAAAGACATACAGACTCAGGCCAAAGGCCGTCCAAGCCCAGCATTCTGTTCCCACAATGACCAACCAGATGTTTATGGGAAACCTGCAAGAAGCACATGAGTGCAATGCTCACCTAGCATTAAAATAATAAACTTATTTTGCCATTCATGCACTTACTGAGGATCCAAGCTATATATCCAATGTAGTGATTTATGAATCTTTCTTCTAATAACTTGATAAAGTCAATATTGCAGTAGTTACTTCTGCTCACACAACAGGAATTCCTCTTCCCCACCTCCTACACACTGTGCCTTGCACACTCCCAGATGTGTCCTGAAGGATGTAGATTTGGAGGGGTGCAATGGGAGCTGGAGAGAAGGGAAAAACCTTTCCATTGATGGTTTCCATTCCAGATACAACCTCTCAATGTAGAACATTACTTGCAGGGTCTGTATCCATTTTGAAAATAAGAGAAATGCTCCTGGGAGCGCCATTTCTGTCAGCCATAGGTTCAGTGAGACTTTCACATTTAGAGCAATTGAAATTCACTTTAGAGGCTTTGAAATCCTAATCTGAATTTTGCAGGTCTGGCTATTTCCTGCAGTGGCATGAGGATGTATACACTTTATATATGTGTAACATAAAATTTTAAATTGATGTTACCCTTTCTATTTGGTATGCTGATTTGCCTGCAGGTCATTTATGTTCAATTTATGTTCATCAGTTCTTTTGCTGCAGTGTTTTCAATGCAATGTGTCTCTTTGGTGCCATGTAATAATGACTAAAGTCATTTTCCCCCCATGAATCTTGGTAGATTAGTTTTTGTAATTTGCACAAATCCACATATCCAATTCCCACCAATTTTCATAGACAATTTTCTTTTCAGACATTGTCATTTGTGTTTTTAAGCTAGAGGAAAGCTCAGGTGTAAAGCTATTTGTAAAGTTCATGATATAATCAGCATTATTGTACTTTACTCATAATGCAATCTTTTTTGATAATGGGAAAATCTTAAATTTCACATATCCTAAAATACACTAGCACCTCTACAGAAAAGTTCCTGTTTCAGGAATATATATGCATTTATTTATTATGGTTTTCTTATGCATGTCATCCCATGGGCTCCTTTTATTAAAAATATTTTAGGGATATCACTTCAGAACTTTCTGTAAAGTTTTTGATTGACTAATTGTGCTTCAACATGCTAAAAGTGTGGGGAAAATATTTATCTGGACATAAACACCCTTTTACAATTTTACGTGTGAAAGAGACTAACATCCCAATGCTATGAATTACTGTTGAAGCACAACAGTCCCTATATTGGTCCAGCTAGGTCCTGAAGCTCAGACACCCCAGCCGGGTTCACTGGTGTTTAGAGTGACCATGTGGTCATAAAGGAGGAATTGCATTACAAGAGAAGAGGACACTAATTTGTATAGCACTTGCTTATGCAATTTTATGTGTCTATGTGCAAATTCAGAAATAATTCCAATAATTTAAATAAAAATGCAAGGCAGCTTACCATAATGGAGAAGACTCTGACCAAGTGGCCTGTGTGTCTGCTCAGTTCAAGCGTTGAGTGCTGGTGGGCACCTTCAAGGATCCTGCCCACTTTCCCTCCCTTTGAGTTCTTTGCCTTTAGACCAGTCTTGGACCAGGCAAGCCTTCAAACTGTTCTCTGCCAGTTCTACAAAACAGAGTCTTGTCCACTGTAAAGTAGGACATCTGGGCTAGTAATAGAGTCATTTTGCCCTCCTGCCTTTCTAGTTACAAGGTAGCAGGATTTTGGGGGCAGTGCCTAGAAAAACACTGATTTTTTTGTTTTGCACATAGCTTTTCACATAATACCAAGAAAGCCTGATGTAACTGAACTGGGCTTGTGAAGGTATTAATATGATATGAATTATGAAAGTTTTGTTTTGTATTGAAGCCTTCCTTTTGTGGGTGACCTGGACAATACCAAATTTACCTGTTTAGCTCCAGAATTCAACACTGAATCTCACAGCACCTAAAGTTCATTTTCTGATAGTAAATCATGCCAAACTACTTGGTAAAGTAACCCAACTTAAATTTTATTGACTTTTTATGTTTTTACTTTATACACTATCTAAAATGCACATCAGCTTTGTTAAATATAAACACTATCTTGTTTTTCTCAACTTCCATTTTCCTCACAGAAGCAACATAGGCTGGATTGGACTAATTATACATACACAGAGAGAGGATATTATACTTGAAAAAATGGAGATTGAGCATTGTTGTTTGTTCCTTGTTCCCAACAGCCCTTGTTCCCAACAGCATTACACATGCCACCCAAAACCATATTTGTGTTAACTCACATCGCTTAAGTTTGTAGCCAAATGCAGATTATATAGCTTGAGCTCCTATCTGGATTTTTCTGTTCCTCTTTGGGTAGTATCTAATATCATCCAGTTTCATTGCACAAATAGCACCTTCCACTTGCAGAACAGAGATTTGGTGCATCTGGTGCAAATCCCCAAATGAGCAGAAACATTCATTTCTGGAATACAGAGCTCTCTTAATTCCTGACCCATTCCAGGACTGAGAAAAGCAGGTTGCTTACCTGTAACTGATGTTCTTCGAGTGGCCATCTGTGCAGTCACACATATGGGGTACTGTGCCTGCGCAGTTCCTATGGCAGGGAGATTGATAGCTAACGGTTTGGCGGGAAAACTCCTCTTCCCTCCCCACAGCAGTATATATGGAGCGGAGTGTCCACCATTTTCCAGTCTTTGATAGACCGGACATTCGCTCTCTAAAGAACAAGTTGTAACTAAGTAAGGAAATGATGTCAGTATCAATGACAAGAGAGAAAATACTGTAAAGGTATCGAGGACTAGAGTAATATGGTACCGAGACAACACCACCCAGTGACACCGAGCGGAGCTGGTGGGTGGGTTGTGTGACTGCACAGATGGCCACTCGAAGAACATCAGTTACAGGTAAGCAACCTGCTTTTCTTCTTCGTGGCCTCTGTGCATCACACATATGGGTAGATTAGCAAGCTTACCCTGATTGGAGGTGTGGAGGTGTCATCAACGAAGAATAGCTGAAAGGACGGCTCTGCCAAAGGAGCAGTCCTGTCTACCACGGACATCCAATCGATAATGTTTTGCAAATGTACATGGAGTGGCCCAGGTGGCTGCCCTGCAGACATCATCAATCGGAACCCCCGATGCAAAGGCTGATGAAGCAGCTACAGCTCGAGTAGAATGACCCCTTGGGATTGTAGGTAAGTCTATCTTAGCCAACTGGTAGGAAAGAGTAATGGTGTGAACTATCCACCTGGAGAGTCTTTGCGGGGTAACTGGAAAACCTTGATCCTGCTCAGAGTATTTAACAAAGAGGTTATTGGAACATAAGCCCGGAGGAGGGCCGCCTCCTCGCTGTATAAGACCGCGCCGCGCCGGAGGGGAGCTGCTGCCTTGCCGCGTAAGACCGCGCCGCCATCCACCGCCCACTTGGCTGCTCCGCCACGCCCCAGCACGTGTGGCAGGCGTGCTTCGGACGAGGCGGGGGACGCAGGGCCGGCGGCTACAAAGCCCACGGGAGGAGCGCGCCAACAGCAACACCAACTGCGCCCGGCAGCCTACGCCGGAGGAGGGCCGCCTCCTCACTGTGTAAGACCGCGCCGCGCCGGAGGGGAGCCGCTGCCTGGCCGCGTAAGACCGCGCCGCCATCCACCGCCCACTTGGCTGCTCCGCCACGCCCCAGCACGTGTGGCAGGCGTGCTTCGGACGAGGCGGGGGACGCAGGGCCGGCGGCTACAAAGGGCGTCGGCCAAAGGACGGTCGCCACCGTTCGGGTGGCCGAGCAGGGGGCGGGGCTGGCCAGGGGCTTGCGCTTGGCGATGGTAGGCCCTCCTGCTGGGCTGTGAGTGAGGGGTGAGTGTGTTTGTGTGTGTGTGTGTGTGTGTTTTTAGTAGTATTTTAAATCTTTTTATGGAGTCGTCCCTGGCCATGCTGCCGCTTATGTTTCCTGGGGAGCGCACGGGTGCCGCCATTGAGGTGGTTATGGGCAGGGGACGTAACAGCGTTGGGAGCTTAACGTGTCCGCATAGAAGAAGGAGGGACAGATGGCTGACACCTGTCCCTACTTCTGGTTTTGCTCCCAGCCAGAGGGTGCCAGGGAGTCTCGTCAGTCGCCCCTCCGGCCTGACGGTGCTGTTGCTTAATGCCAGGTCGGTCAATAACAAATCTGCCCTCATCCAGGACCTGATTGTGGATGAGGGGGCCGACCTGGTCTGCATAACGGAGACCTGGGCGGGAGAGGGGGGGGGATGTTGCCCTCTCCCAAGTGTGCCCACCCGGGTATCTGGTCCAGCACTGCTCACGGCCGGAGGGGAGGGGAGGGGGGGTCGCTTTGGTTTACCGAGCCTCCATCTCCCTCGAGGGACTTCCGGTCCCTTCGAGACCAGGGCTGGAGTGTCTCTATTTGGTGTTGGGCGACCGAGACAGACTGGGGATTCTGTTGGTGTACCGCGCACCCTTCTGCCCAACAGTCTCCCTGCCTGAGCTGACGGAGACTGTCTCGGACCTGGTGTTGAGGACCCCCAGGATGTTGGTCCTGGGGGACTTCAATCTCCATGCCGAGGCTAGTCTGACCGGGGCGGCTCAGGACTTCATGGCCTCCATGACGGCCATGGGGCTGTCTCAACATGTCACCGGCCCCACCCATGAACGGGGACACACTCTGGACCTGGTTTTCTCGACGGGGCAGGAAGAGGGTGGTCTGAGGGTGAGTAATTTATGCTTGACTCCCCTGTCATGGTCAGATCACTTCCTGGTGAGGTTTATGCTCGAGAGCGACTTCTCCCTCTGTAAGGGTGCGGACCCGATTATGTGGGTCCGCCCCCGGAGCCGGATGGATCCAGAAGGATTCCTGAAGGCCCTGGGGGAGTTTCCGGCTGACAAGACGGGTGCTCCTGTCGAGGCTCTGGTCGAACTGTGGAATGGGGAGATGACCAGGGCTGTAGACACGATCGCTCCTAAGCGTCCTCTCCCACCGGGCAGAGCCCGCTCTTCCCCTTGGTATACTCCTGAATTGAGGGCGATGAAGCAGGTTGGGAGACGACTAGAGCGTAGGTGGAGGAAATCACGAGATGAATCTGACCGAACACACTTACGAGCCCACTATCGGGCCTATGCTGTGGCGGTGAGGGCGGCAAAAAAGAGATTCTTTTCCGCTTCCATTGCCTCCTCACAATGCCGTCCGGCAGAGCTCTTTCGAGTGGTGCAAGGCCTGGTCCGTCCAGGTCCAAAGGAAGACCTGATTCCACCCTCAAAGGCCCGCTGTGACGACTTTGCCAGGCATTTCAGGGAGAAAATCGCTCAGATTCGTCACGAGCTGGACACCACTATTGATTCAGAGGTTTCAAAGGAGACACCAACGCTGCCGTCTGGTCCAGATTTATTGGATGAATTTCAGTTATTGCGGCCCGATGATGTGGACAAGGTGCTTGGGCGAGTACGTCCAACCACTTGCTTTTTGGACCCTTGCCCGTCTTGGTTAATAAATGATTCCAAGCGGGGGATTGGAACCTGGATCTTGGAAGTGGTTAACGCTTCTCTGAGGGAGGGTCGGGTGCCTGCCCCTTTGAAGGAGGCGGTAGTCCGACCGGTCCTGAAGAAGGCGTCACTGGATCCAGAGATGGCCACTAATTATAGACCAGTGGCCAACATCCCGTTTCTGGGCAAGGTGTTAGAACGAGTGGTGGCGGGACAACTCCAAGCACTCTTGGATGAAACTGATTATCTGGACCCATTGCAGTCCGGCTTCAGACCCGGGTACGGTACTGAATCTGCCTTGGTCGCCCTGTATGATGACCTGTGCAGGGAGAAGGACAGGGGGAGTGCGTCCCTGTTGGTTCTGCTGGACCTCTCAGCGGCTTTCGATACCATCGACCATGGTATCCTTCTGGATAGGCTTGCGGGATTGGGGGTTGGAGGCACTGCTTTGCAGTGGTTCCGCTCCTATCTCAATGGCCGGTTCCAGAAGGTGGTGCTGGGGGACTATGGCTCTGCGCCATGGCAGCTATGCCATGGAGTACCGCAGGGGTCCATTTTGTCCCCTTTGCTGTTCAACATATACATGAAACCGCTGGGAGAGGTCATCAGGAGGTGTGGGCTGCGGAACCATCAGTACGCTGATGATACCCAGCTCTACCTCTCGTTTTCCACCAATCCAGGTGAGGCAGTGGCTGTGCTGAACCGGTGCCTGGCCGAGGTAATGGGCTGGATGAGGGCCAATAAACTGAAGCTCAATCCAGACAAGACGGAGGTTCTGTTGGTTGGCGGATCGGGCTTCGGAGAGGGTGAATTGAACCTTGTCCTGAATGGGGTTGCACTCCCTCTTAGGGACAAGGTCCGCAGCTTGGGAGTGCTCCTCGACCCAGAGCTTTCACTGGAAGCTCAGGTAACAGCAGTGGCGAGGAGCGCTTTCCTCCAGCTTCGGCTAATTCATCAGCTGCGCCCCTATCTGGAGAATGACTGCCTTGCGACAGTGACACATGCGTTGGTGACTTCCCGTTTGGACTTCTGTAACGCGCTCTACGTGGGGCTACCCTTGAAGACGGTCCGGATACTTCAATTGGTCCAAAATAGAGCTGCCAGGCTGCTGACGGGGACTGGACGTTATGTTCACATGACTCCAGTTCTCCGTCAGCTTCACTGGCTTCCCATTGAAGTCCGGGCCCAATTCAAGGTGTTGGTTATGACCTATAAAGCCCTAAACGGCTTGGGTCCTGGTTACCTGAAGGAGCGCTTACATCCTTATATGCCCAGCCGCCCCCTGAGATCGGCGGGAGAGGCCCTTCTCCGGGAGCCCTCCATGGAAGAAGTTAGGAGGGTGGTTACTCGGAGGAGGGCTTTCTCTGCGGTGGCGCCTAAGTTATGGAATGCGCTCCCCAGAGAGGTCCGCCTGGCGCCGTCGTTATTTGTTTTTCGGCGCCAGGCGAAGACCTTTTTATTTAAGCAGTATTTTAAATGTTAATATTATTGAATTTTATTTGGCCAGGGCGGCTTGTTTTATAGTGTATGTTTTATATTATATATTTGTATTTTATTGTATGTATTTTAAAATGTTATTTTATTTTTTTGTTGTAAGCCGCCCCGAGGCTTCGGCGAATGGGGCGGCATAAAAATGTTTTAATAAATAAATAAATAAATAAAAACATCGAATAGACTCAGTCCATGATCTATAGAAGGCTAAGCAGTGCCGTACGTCGAGCATGTGTAAGGATCTCTCAATTGGATTCGACAGAGATGGAAAAAAGGCAGGTAAGACAATATCTTGGCCCATGTGGAAGGAGGTAGCCACTTTAGGGAGAAAGGATGGATTCATTCGCAGAACTACTTTCTCCCTATGAAAATTCAAATATGGAGGGCACAGAGCTCACTAGCTCTCCGAGCTGATGTAACTGCTATAAGGAATGCTGTCTTCCAAGAAATAAGACGTAAATCGATAGTCACCAAGGATTTGAAGGGGGCTCTGGTTAACACTTGTAATAACACTGAAAGACTCCAAGTAGGCATAACCGGTCTAACCATCGGGTGAAGGTCATGCAGCCCTTTACAGAATCACTTTATCAGTGGTTGAGAAAAAATGGAAGATCCTTGAACTGTACCACGGTAATAGGAAATTGCCGCTGTGTACACCTTTATAGAGGATGGCTTAAGTCCCAAATGGTGGAGTTCAAAGAGGAACTGGAGAATATGGTCTGTGGATGCTGAATGTGGAAGAAATGAGCAAGACTCGACAAAGGTAGAGAATTATTGCCACTTAGCCGCGTATGATTTTCGGGTTGATGGTCTTAACGCAGAATCGAGAATGCATTGGATGTCCGGGTGGAAAAACGTCGGACCCGATGGGAGATTCATTGGATCCGATGATGTAGGGAAGACAGATGGATTCGAAGTGTGGACTAGTGTTGGATCCATGTACAGGACCTGTAGAAAGTACAGATGCTGTTGGTATTGAGCCAGCGCTGACTGTTATCAAATCCGCCAGGCTGTTAATTTCAGCGATATTAAATCCGGGTGGCAGACAGTGCCCTCTCACTGGGTTATGAGATATGGGATGGATGGAAGTTGAAGATATTCGTCTTGAGAAATGCGAAGAAGTGTCGAAAACCATGGCTGGCGTGGCCACCATGGAGTTATCAGTAGTCCTGTGGCTCCGTCGTGAATTATCTTCAATATTACTCTCATAATGAGGGGAATCGGAGGGAAAGTGTAAAAGTTCATCTGCCGGCTAGCGAACAAGTCTATGTCTGGATGACCCCAGCAATGGAATAGCTGAGTACTTGGGGATCCAGCTCCCATTCATGAGATGTCGACATGTGTCTGCTTAGGAGATCAGCTTCCACATTGTCTGTACCAGCTAGGTGTACTGCTCCGAGGGCAATGTCTCTTGGGATGCACCACTCCCAGATCTGCATTGATAGCCGGGCTAGCATTGGTGACTTTGTCCCTCCTTGTTTGTTCAGCTAAAAGACCATAGCGATGTTGTCTGAGGTTATCTGAATGACTCGGTGCCAAAGAATGTCCTCGAATGAGCGTAGGGCATTGAATACTGCCAGAAGTTCCAGGAAATTGATATGTTCCCAGCTTCCTGCCAATTCCAAATGCCTTGAGTGCGTAGATCGGAACACACTGCTCCCCATCCGAGTAGGGATACATAGGTACCGAGAGTCACTGAAGGGCATCGGGGCCGGAATGGCACCCCAACAGTTAGGTTGGCTGGAATTGTCCATCATAGCAGCGAGTGAAGGACAGAGGATGGAATCCGAATTAACTTTGTCGTTAAGTCCCTTTGCGGTCAAAACATCTTGTTGAAGAAAAGCTGGAAAGGCTGAAGTCGAAGCCTGGCATGTTGGATGGATCGGGCAGGAACAGTCCTGTCTCGTCGCATTCAATGGATGTGGTGAGCAAGCGTATGCTGTCTGTCCCATGAGAGAAAGGCTTTTGCCATCATGGAATCTAGACGGGCTCTGATGAAAGTTATCTTGACTAGTCTCTCAGACCAGAGAAGGACTTCTTTCCTTGATACAGATAACTTGCACTCTGCTGTAGGACCTTGGACTTTGCATTAAAATCGAGAAATCTTCTCTTGTTCCTGCACAGATGGTCACTTTCATCAGAGTAAATTTGAACACCACGTAGTCGTAGGAAGGCACAGACAGGGGCCATACACTTCGTAAACACTTTTGGTGCAGTGGCCAGTCCAAAAGGTAACACCGTGAATTTGAAAACTTCAGACGCAACAGCAAAACAGAGAAACGCCTATGACACGGATGGATCGAAATGTGGAAATAGGCGTCCCTCAAGTCCAATGAGGCGAACCAATCCTCCCTCCTCAGCAACGGTAGGATATTTTAAAGGGTGGTCATCCTGAATTTTTTTGTTGTGATGAACCTATTGACGTTTCGTAAGTCTAGTACTGGACAAAGACCACCGTCCCACTTCGGGACCGTAAAATATCTTGAATAGAATTTGACTAATTGCTCCTTTATGGAGAAGTTGTTGAATTTCATCGAGCAATGCCGGTGAGCATGGTGTAAACCGGATCAAGCTTGATGGAGGAATGATGTCAAATTCTATCCGATATCCATGCTGAATGATGGACAACACCCACTGATCAGATGTGATGGACTCCAAAATGGGGAGTCGGCCTTTCAGCTGGTCCCCAAATGAGAGAGGGATGGGTGAGGTAGGGAGCAGAGGAAAGGTTCGCCTGTCCCGTCAACGCTGTTGCTTGTCGCCATCAAAACAGCGACGGCCTTGTTGATAACACTGTGGTGGCTGTTGTCAGTGGCGTTGTTGCTGTTGTTGTCAGTGCTGAGGTTGCTGTCTTGACTGGAACGGCTGTCGGTACGACTGACGGGTCCAAGACCACTTACGTCGGATTTGGGGCTGAAGCGCCATACACCGAACCGTCATCCTGGACTTGTGGATCTTCTTAAGCTTGTGGTCGGTCCTGGAATGGAAGAGCCCTGACCTGTCAAAGGGCATCTCCTCTATATGCCTCTTCATCTCCTCTGGAAAGTTGCAATTGCACAACCACACATGTCTCCGGAGGGAGACGGCACCAACCAGGGCCCTGGAGTCCATGTCCACATGATGTCGGGCGGTGGGGAGCTGTTGGACTGTGACTTGCATAGCCTCCTTCATGAAGACTTTTGTGAGGTCGCCCTGGTTTTCTGGGAGACCCGAGATTACATTGTTGAGGCGCTGCATTATAAAGTACTGGTATCACACCAGTTTTGCCTCATAATTAGATATGCTCAAGCCGAGTCCAGAGGCCGCATAGACTCGGCAAGCTAGAGAGTCAATCTTCCTCCCTTCCTTGTCTCAGGGTGCGGTGTGACCCCTTGACTCCCTGCCCTGGGAAGACTCTGCCATGACTGAGTTCAGTTTGGGATGACGCAGGAGGAATGGGATATCCTCCTCCCAAACCCGGTACATGGGTTCGTACCTCCTCGATGTCGGTTGAGGATGGGTGGGCAGGTCCCATGGCTGGGTCATAGCTTGCCGCAGGGTGGTGATAAGTGGCAGTACTATAGAGGTCGACTGCTCTCCATGGACGACATCATAAAATTTATCAGTGCTGGGGCTGGGCCGTTGTATGGCATCAATTTCCAGCAACTGAATCAGATGCGACATCAGCTCCGTGAAGGAGATGTGGGATTTGTTGGCGGACCCAGGAAGTCACCACAACATCCGGAGAAGTCGAGTCAGCATTGGATTCGTCTTAGTCAACCCCATAGTATGGGGGAGCACTGGAGGATGACTCTCCGGGCGACAGGGACCAACTGCTCTCCCTAGTTGGTATCGCTGGAGTGTGCCTCTGGACTGAAGATGTCGGGCGGTCTTGAGGAGCTGGTGGAGAGGGATGGTCTCTAGGAGCCAGGTAACACCCAACAGAATGGTAGTCTCCCCATCCATGATAGAACGAAGATTGAGGATGGTACCAGTCGTCAGATCTTCTGTCAGACGAACGGCTTCTCCAACTCCTAGGAGGAGACATCTCCATCTCCATGTCCAGTCTGGTTGGGGGCATAGGTGTGGGAGACCTAGCCCTGGGCGGGCAGTCTCAAATCTCCCCATCAGAGATCAATTCCCGATGTGGAGCTTGCAGAGGCTCCGTTGTTGGCTCACCTACATGCCGAGGGGACCCTGGAGGGGTAATCCTCATGGCCGCCTGAAGTGTCAGACCCAGTGGTGTCGGTACCGCGACAGCTGTCGGGACCGATAGGGCCGATGAACCCGAGTCTCGATGTTTGGGATGATCGGGATTCTTCAATTTACGAGGTGGCTTTGCGGATTTATCTTTTTTGGCCTTCTTGTGCTCGGCAGGTTTTTCAGAGCCACTATGCTTCCGCTTTTCACACCGCTTTTTTGGCGGGGACGCAGGCCGATAGCCCATAGCAGATGCACCTTCGTCCAAAGGGCATGAGGGCGGAGCTCCGGAAGAGAAGGCCGGTGGTGCAGAGGAGGCTGGACACGCAGTTGCAGCCAAAGTTGAAGCAGGGCGAGCCGCCAGAGGGTCTGAATGCATAACTGCATGGTCCGGAGGTGGTTCTCACGGTTCTTCCTAGCCTGCTTCGAGAAGGCCAGACGATGGCTGCACTTGTCTGTCCTATGACCCTCCCCCAGACAGAGGAGGCATAAATCATGCGGATCGGCTGGAGACATTTTCGACCCGCATTCCGCGCACTTGCGGAAAGCCACTCGTTGCGCCATCGTAGAAAAAGAAAGAAGACAGTGCAGAGGGGAAATATAATATTTTTTGGTTTTTTTTTTTCTAGGAAGAAAGTAGAAGAAAGATAAAGGACGAGAAAACAATAAGAACTATCAGGGAATATACAACTTGGAATATAACCTGGAAAGAAGAAGAATGGCAATGTGAAGAAAACGAGAACGAGAAATGGTCAGAGCGAGACCGAAAGCAGCAGGAGACACAATGAACAGTGGTCACAAAGACTGGAAAATGGTGGACACTCCGCTCCATATATACTGCTAGGGGGGAGGGGAGCGGAGTTTTCCCGCCAAACCGTTAGCTATCAATCTCCCAGCCATAGGCACTGCACAGGTGCAGTACCCCATATATGTGATGCACAGAGGCCACAACAAAGAATTTTGGCTCATTTGGGGTTGTTCTCTGGTCCGCAAGTGTTGGACACAGCTTGCAGAAGAGAATCAGTGGGGCTACCCGCTCATGGGTGGTCTCAGTTACTTAGATGGAGCCAGTGTGGCATGGGGATGAAAGTGTTGGGCTGGGAACCTGGAAGAGCCAATCCTCACTTGGCCGTGAAGCTCTATAAATGACTTTGGGCCAGTCACACACTCTCATTCTAACCTTCCTCACAAAGTGGTAGATATGAGGATAAAAAAGGTGGAAAGGGACTATGTAAGCTACCTTGGGCTGCTTGCAAGAAACAAAAAGGTGGAATGTAAAGGTCATCTGATAATAAATAATACTGCCCTTTGTTTACCATTTTGCCTTATGATTTCTGGAGAACCTGAATGCTTGCATGGTATGTTGTGACATTTGACCTGTCCTAATAAAAGTCTCATTGAGATTCTGGGGATTTCCCTCAGGATTATATGGCTACCCTTGCTTTTGATGCAGCAGGCTAATGCAGGAAAATCTATTTTTAAAACTATTCATAGGAACATGAGAAACTTAGACCATTGGTCTATCTTGTCTTGTCAACATGGAGAGGCAGCAGCTCTCCGGGGTTTCAGGTAGGAGAATTCCCTAGCCTAACTCAAAGAAGTCAGGAATTGAACTGGGGACCTTTGCCATGAGGAGTAAGTGCTTGTCACTGAGCTGAGCCCACAGCCCAAGGTTCTCAGTGGCTGCAGTCAGTTCAGCTGGAAGTGTGACTGCATGGCCAGGGACCAAGCTGGTTTGGGATTACATCCAAAGACATTGTGCTGGAGGCTTGTTCTAAATTGGATCTTACCTTGGCAGTAGTTTATAGGACTGGATAGCAGAATCTAGTTTTAAAATTATAAAAAAGAGTAATCTTGCATCAGTGATGGACGAACAGTCACTGATTAGCTCAACTCCATTCTTGTTCTACTAACATGGCAAAAGAAAGCAGAGCTGGAACTGTAACAATGTTCTTGCGTGCCATTAGGGCTGCCCTAGGCTTGCTTTTCTACTTCAAGGTGTCTTTACATGACCACTTCAGCACCTGGAAATTCAGGGGAGGAAATTCACTGGCAGTGGTTTTTCCACTTGTACTATGCTAAGAAGAATCAGCTCTCAAGTGATGTTCAGGAAGTCTGATTTTGTCAAATACAAGTCTCAATCAAAGATCTGCAGGACATTTCATAGCAATATATAATTATTTCAGTGATTTGAGTGGGATTATTTATGCTTCTAATGCATTGCTGGATTGTACAGAACAGCATTTGGCATGATTGAATCTAAAGTACATTTTCTAGACAAGTTTATTTATTTATTTAAAACATTTTTATGCCGCCCCCGTTGCAACGAAGCCTCGAGGCGGCTCACAGCAAGTTGACAATAGGTGCAGCTATACACTAAACACAAAGAAGAATGGCAATTTGCATTCACATATTTGCCATGTTCTGAGGAACAAATCTGGCTTTTTAAGGATGGAAGAGTCTTTAGTCTGTTACAGCAGAATTTTCAAGTAAAATTCTGTAGCTGGTAGAGGCGGACATTGCCTATAGCCCCCTGAAGGAAAGGTTTATGTCCACACTATTTCTCTGAAGGACTGCCCTACTCAAGAGGAAGAAGACAGCTGGTGTAACTCTGACTTGGACTACTCTTAGTTCTCATTGGATTCTATTGACTATGAACCAGTGTTGGGGAATTCTGGTACATCATGACTGAAGACATTATTGCAAGCTTCAAAAAAGAAAGACATTTATATTAATGAAAAATAATTTTTGAATCTCATATACCAGATAACCCTGAGGCACACACCCTTAGGATCCCCTTAGTACGCATGCTAAGTTTCAAATATCTAGGTTTCAGTCTTGGAAAGAGGGTTATACATCTTCTTTTATTTGTATGGATGGCTGCAAGGCATACTTTAAATTCATTTCTAAATTGTGATAATTGCATAATGTGTTTCAAAAATCAAAACTTTTCAACACTTCATAGTGGCCATTGAAAAGGCTATATAAAGGGCCCTTGTGAGCTCTGTAAAGGATCCGTGTAGAAGTATCCCTATTATATTAGGACATTATTCTTTTAAAATTCTTTAGATGAGTTCAATGATGATCTGGTATTGTTCCTTTCCAATGAGCTATTGGAGCAGATGCTAACAGCTGTAGTTGCTATTCACTGGTTTCACAGGAAGCGCAGCTACTGGGAATTGGCATAATGCAAGGCTCGAAGACCTTTCATTTCTATAATTATTCTTTTGAAAAAAGCTTCTCACAAAATACAGAACTAAAATAATCTTTGGCGACCTTTGGCACTCCCTCTTATGCTTTTGAAGGATTAAACTTTCCTTTTGTTTTCTTGACATTCAGCAAGCAGAAAGTGACCTTTGAGCTGTTATCTAGCTTGAAGGAGCACATCCAGCAAATGAGGATGCAAAGCCAGCTCTACTTTAAACAACAGTGGAGACTGCAAACAAGGAAAAGTGTGCAGCCATAATCACCCCTGCTTGCTCCATTTTTCCTTTTCAAACTAAAAAAGGGTTTTTTTTCTGGGCTGCCCTATTTACCTGTTCCTATGATCATGCAAAAGGGAAAAAAAGTACATAAGCATATATAGGTAGGACATGAACATATATGAATATTCAGGAATGAAGGTGTGGAGGAAAATACTGGAATAAGTATGTCAACAAGCTGGCATTCCAAAATTAAGGCGTTATGTTCTCATTCATTATGGCTTTATTGTCATAAAGCATACAAGTCCAGGCAGAGGAGAAACAGGTATTTGACCCACACTTCATTCGTTTGCCTCTATTGAGGCCAGCTGCTTTCATGAAATGGATCCACCCACAACTTCAATTTTTCGAATCTGACGGTTACGTTTCCTTAGTAATAAAGCACCATCAAACTCAATAGGTCTTTCTTCTGATCATACTCTGATGAATCCTTCTCAGAAGGGCCTTTTTTGCAGTGGCACTCCAGCTTTGGAACATGTTTCCTAGAAAGGTGTGCCTGGCACTAAAGCTTTATTCATTTCAGTGCCAGGTCAAAATGTTTTTATTTTCCTAGTATTTTAAGACCTAATTTAGTTTTAGTACTAGTTTTTATCAGGTTTTGTTTATCTGATGCTGCTTTTTACTGTTGTATTGCTGTCCCAAGACTGCTGTAAAGGATAGGGTAAAAATGCCAAGACAGACAGACAGACAGACAGACAGACAGACAGACAGACCCTATCCTACTCTGCCCCCAGATGGCTTGTGATGTGTTTTAAATCTTTGAGTATGCTTTTGAAGGAAGACTCTTATCTATTTATTGGATTTCTAACCCACCCTATTAGCCACATGGCTCCCTGTGGGGGTTACAACTACAAAACACCTGCTTTCACATGTGGTTCAGGTTTTAAAATATAGTGTTTTGGAACAATGTGATTCAATATAGTTAACAACCCTGCTTAAATCGCTTACTTCACTTGGAAGACTATATTTATATTTAAATATAACTCCATATTTAAGCAAAATAAACTGTAGGAAAAACAACCAGTTCCTACCTATAGATATTCAAGTACTATCGATTACAATGGCAATACCTAGTATCTGGCAAAGGAAGCACTCATTTTATGGTGGCAAACATCTAGAATATCCCCAATTCAAAAAGCATCTCAGTGTGGATCATTGCATACTGCCCAGAGAGTTTCAGCTATGAGATGGTATATAAATAAAATAAATGAATAAACAATAGCATCTTCTTCCCTGAGGGAATTCCACCTCATTGCTGAATTATAGCTGCAACAAACCAAAGACTCTGTAACAACAATGGGGGAACCTTCTTTCAGGCCTGGATCCAGATTCAATTTTCAAAAAGTCATTGACGGACACTTTCCCATGAGTTTCCCTGATGGAAACTCAGGCAACATTAAGGTAAAGGTAAAGGTTTCCCCTTGACATTAAGACCAGTCATGCCTGACTGAAGGGGGCAGTGCTCATCTGTTTCCTAGCCGAGGGAGCCAGCGTTTGTCCGCAGACAGTCTCCGTGGTCATGTGGCCGGCATGACTAAACACCGAAGTGCACGGAAAGCTGTTACCTGCCCACCGCAGTGGTACCTTTTCATCTACTTGCATTTGCATGCTTTCGAACTGCAAGGTTGGCAGGAGCTGGGACGGAGCAATGGGAACTCACCCCATTGTGCAGATTCAAACTGGTGACCTTTCAATCAACCAGCCAAGCAGCACAGCGGTTTAAACCACTGCGCCACCTGCAGTTCCCTCAGGCAACATTAGGTGGACCTTAAAAATCTAACTCTTCCTAAACATTTCTTTGTTACCAACATATAGTGGTCACTTCTAAGTAGACATACAGGGGCTTGGCTGTGAATAGAGATGATGTTCATGCTTAATTCTCAGTGGAAATGCTACTTGAAAGTGCTACTAATTCAGTTCTGTTTCCTTCTGTCCTGCAGAATCTTGTCCTACATCCTTCTTCTAAGTAGACAAGCTGATCATGCCTGCTTCTTGATAGGCATGCTTTCTATTCAAGTATTCACTCTGGACTATTCAAGACTAGTCACTCAGCAGCATTTTTAAATAACTCTCCAAATATACTTCTGTCAGAAGTTGATGAACAACACATCTTACAAGTGATCAGGAGAAATCTTTCCATGTCCACTCAGAAGGACTAAATCATTCAGCAACATTCAACTCTTGTTCCTCTGTCTTGCTGAGAAAAGGTTACCTCCATTCAGCACCTAACTGAAAATAAAATAAGCACTGAGAAGGGCAACCTTTTTTTTCTGTGCTAAGGAGGGTAAAGCATTAGTCTTCTATCAGATGCTTATTGGAAGTAAGAACTGTTCTCTACAGGGACAAGAACAGGATGCTGTGGGGCTGGATTTGTGAGGTCTTTGGGATGGAGACTGGCATTCTTCAGGCTCTAGCAGAAGCAAGGTGATGAGGCTCTTGTGTTTTAACTGGAATGGTAGTGAACTTTCTCAGTGTCCAAATGCCAGAATAGTTTCTCTGAAAGAACGCCAAAGCTTTGTGGCCTTCAGTTGGTAAAGAACAGCACCAAAGATACTAGCCTTGAGACTGCTTCCCCAGGCATTTTGTAGATAAGGCAAGGCTTTGTAGTGTTTACATCACTATTCCTCAGGAATGGGGAGGAATCCTGGGTGCAATCCTGACAGGCTCTGCAGGAGTGGAAGAGAGGAATCGTACAAAACCCATGGCAAGAGGAGCTGGTTTTCATTTTTGCCTGAGGAAGGAATTGATGTGTCTCTCCCCAGGCATGTTTGGAAGTCAATGGAGCAGCACTTGCCTATTTGGGGAACCAGTAACCATAGAGAAGGGGAGTCTGAGCTTTCTTTTGCTTGTTTATTTATAACTTGCATCTATATGCCATTATTGTAGTCAATAAACTGTATGTTCTCATTTTTGTTTTATTTCTTATTTCTTCCTAACTGTCTTCAAACCTTTCATAGGATGCCTCGCTGGTCCTAGCCTATATGGTCAAACAAGGTTCCCATCCTTTCTTGGAACAGAGCGTAGTCCTACATGCTCAAACCAATTAACATGCAACAACCTTGTCTGGTGGACCAGTTTTATCTTTCCTGTATTATGCATACTTGCATCAATGCCTTATACCATGAATTAAGCCATTCCAGAGGCAGACTATATTGATAATTGGTCTCTGAATGGAATAGCAAGGCTTTTTAAAGTATTGACCCTACAACAGTGGTAGGAGACAGTTTGGGATCCACTCAAGTTGTGTATAGTGTGTATAGTGATGCCATTTGGTGCTTCAGTTCAGGCACCAAAATGTCTCAGGACAGCCCTGGGTGGCTTGCTTAAGTCTACTTAGTAAAATGATGGGTTAGGAGGAACTTGGAACGGGCACATTTTGCAGATTATTCTACTCACTGCGCTTCATTAAGCATAGAAGAGCTTCCTAGTCTTTCTTTCCACACTCCCCACCTTCAGAAGATGACATGAGACATTACAACTGCCTTCCATCTTGTTTAGACTTTTCATCAAGCACTGTTAAGAAGTCCTGGCCAACCTGAGAGGTTTTTTATTCACACTGCACTAAACAGAAAAAAGACTTTAATTGTGTTTTCTCCCTACTCCCCTCTACCCCAATAAATTCAAAACCAAGGCTTCTGTATAACTGAAGGGCTACAATCTTTAAACCATTTTATTCAGGCATATTCCAAGAATTATAATACAATAGATCAAATAAAGTCCCTTGGGGGCTGATGTGTTTTCATTCTCCACAGGTCTGAAAATCTTCTAAAGAGGCCTTTTTCTCAATGAATGGAAATATTTCTGTCTCCAACCAGCCTTGAAAATGGCTCCCTCAGGAATAGAAACCACTGTGCAACTGCAGGACTTCCATTCTGGGCCCATTACAGCAGAGACATAATAAGTATTACTTATCCATCTGTGAATTTTGCAAGTCCTGTGGCTTATGCTTTCCTTTGTTAAATGATATCCACACACAGAAGTCCATTTCTGTTATAATTTCCAGCTACCATCTACAGTAGCCTTCTGCAACTTTGTGCTTCCTGATCTGTTGGTCTATGAACTCCTATTAGCTGTAGCCAGCACAGCCAATGATCAGGGATAATGGGAGTTGTAGTCACCCTGCTGTAATCATCCAAATAAGAAGGCCTCAAGGCACTTGCAGAGTGCTTTGTCTCGCCACCTGTCACTACAGCAATTTCTATAGTGCGTGCACACACACATCAGGGAATAATGCAAAGGCATGCCTACAATGGAGATTGCTTACTGCAGGTTTAAGCAGCCATTCTCTTTCAGTGAGTGCTATGGTCTGTTCTGTGCCAAAGCCTCTTCTACATTGTTTATTATTCTACATAAAGTCAGTATGAACAAACGTCAGAAATGGAACATTGTAGAAAGGATTTCTTGCTTTTTTGTAATTACTTGTCCCTTTACTATTTATAAGGTGCATTGGTGATGGTAATGATGGAGCAGGGCTTTAAACAGAGAAAAGAAACCAAATTGGAATGCATTGACTATGGTCACTTAGGATGGCCACAGAAAATCACTGGAAGATGTTAGAGATCATCTGCAAATCAAAATATGAAAAACTGCACATTTATTTTTCAGACACAATGACTTCAAATCAAAATACTTACAGACAAAATGGTTTTAGGAAATGGCAGTTTCCCTAACACAGCAGTTTCTGGTGTATATATCCAAATAAACAAAGACTCAAAATGCAATGATTAAAAAATACAGAAGTTCATTTATTGCATTTGGTAGATCTTTGTCCTATTGCTTTAAGCCCATTTTTTTCTTATCTGATTACAGTTTTTAACCTATATACCAACTGTGTTGAAACTTGCACAATTGCAAGCATGCATGCACCTTGTGACATTTTGACAAAAATACTTTTTTTATCTGTGCCTTGCTCATCTCTTTTCCTTTAATGTAACTATTATCTTACGTGCATGTAACTCAGGATTAAAAAAAACTATGTGAGGAATGCACAATATGCTTTCCCCAGATTTCTTGCCAACTCATCACTCTAGCACTGGGTCTTCCTATGCTGGGGAGTGACAGATCTGTCAGCTTTGGCATTATGAAGATTTTAATCATTTATTTATTTTTAGGTCATTCTCATTCAATGCATTTCTACATAAGTTTGCTTTAAAAGAAAACAAAATCTTCATAAAAATAATGCACGTTTTTGCAATATACAGTATATACTATGTACACATTTTCATGTGCGTTCTGACATATTTTTGTATGCACATAATCATTAGTTAAAGCATGTTATGGACATTTTGGAAATGTCCAGATGATTATTTGTACATTTTTAAATGTGTACATGAGTCTGAACATTCTCTGTGTGTGCTCTTATATGGACAGCACTGCAAACCTGGGAATGTATGAATTCTCACTGATAATTCTAGAAGGGGCATGCAGATAGATGCATGCACATTAAAATAAGTGAAAAGTACACAGATATTTGACAAGATTGTTTCCCCTTTCAAGTTTGTTCTCAAAAATGAACCTGCCCCCTTCAGTTCAATGCAGTCACTAGCATTAAGTGTGGGAAGAAAGTCCAAACCAATAATATGTAGCAATAGTCTTCTGGACAATTGCATTGACATACAATCATCTGAATATTCATAAATCTATACTGGGAAATGCCGAAGCAAATAAACAAAGTTTCATGTAACTTCTCCATAGGTAGGTAGAGAAAATGTTCCCCAGGTTATTTGGCACATTTTTAGCAGCATGAGCCTCAGAAGCTAATATACATCAAAATGCAAAGCTCCTGCTGAAAATATTTTATTAACGTTTCTCCAAAGGCATCTGAAATTCATGTAGGGGGTCATCATCAACTCAACTGACTAAACTGATTTTTGGAATCTTTGCCAAGAGCAAAAAGTCTGAATGAAGCTATTTGATGTATGCTTTTTAAATTAAGTTAATGAAATTTGCCAGTAAGATGAATTATGACAGCAACCTGGCCTGCAGAGGAACACCCAATAGGGAAGACAATTGGCTAATTTTCAAAAGGCAGTTTGAAATCATGATGGATAGGTATTCAACATCAATCTGCTCACTCGGTTTCCAATAAAACACACACATGCACACATACGCGTGCGCACACACACATAGAGACATTCTAATGTGATTTCCATCTAGAGGACCTGAAAATCAGCGTATAAAGAATACTTACCAAGTTACATTATACAAACTAGTTCTTCTAACCTCACATGTCCTTGAAGTCAATGTCAATTTCATCTGCCTTTGGGTATCCTTTTGATTTCATGTGGGAGGTTTTGGTAATCACTTAGAGATGGTGATCACTCATAACATTGTTCTTGCCATCACTATGAGAATCCCTGAAGCCAAAAAAGGATGAACATAATCTCCTGTTGGAGTCCATTAGCAGTGCATCATATGTGGCCAGAGGCCACAATCTGACAGCAAAACTGATTGTTCTCTGTGGATGAAGTGGGCTTTGTAGGTCTCAAAGTTCTTCATACATTGAGGAAACAAAAGAAGGGTGTGGGTCTAAACTACACTTAATAAAATAAAAGAAATGCATTAAATTGTTTAATTTATTTTTAAAAAAGAAATAAACTGCACATAGAACCCAAAATAGATCATGAAATACATGTCAGGATTATATACAAGTTTCAAAGCCTGCTGTGATTTCTTCAAAGACCCAGTTTGATAGTGTCATTTGTTCTTACATGAATGAGAAGAAAGGGGTAGATGTCAGTGGGCTTTATGAGTTTTGGCAGCCCCTCAGTCACATCTCTAATGTGTCCTTCAGGATGGCAACAGATCTTAAGGCATACATGAGTTTCAATCCCACACTGCAGAGAATTTTCCACAATGCCTGATCTTCTCTACTTGCTTTAGTAGCGATGGTTCCATTTGCATAGCTTGACTGTCCTTCCACCTCTTCCTTGCCATTGCACAAGAAACACTGTAGTTCTCCCACTGTACGCTACCTTTCCATTTCATGCCCAAGTGCCTGAAAGCAGTTCCATCATTCCACTGCTCCACTAGCACAGAAAGACTTCTAGTTGTTTAGCTCCTGTTATTCTTTGTCAGGGAGTTTCTTCTATTTCATTCTCCTGTTCCTCAGGGAAAATGGAAACACCAATGCAAACACCAGAGCATAGGTATTATTTTCTAGTGAACATGGGGATAAGATATAAGGAAATGCCTTTTACTAAATCAAGCCATTCTGCAGAGTTTCACACAAGACATTTTACCACAGCCCTTGAGTCCTTTATTTAAAATTCAGTAGGCTAAGGACTGAATCTTGGACCTCTGGCACAAATCTGCATGTAAAGTTCATGCAAAATCAAAACTGTGTGTAAGGTGCTTGTTTTAACATGAAAAGCCCTAAACATCTTGGGACCAGGATACCTGAAGGGTCGCCTGCTCCCATACGTGCCTATCTGACCCCTAAGGTCAGATTCCTTACCTCCAAGGAGGTAAGAAAGATGCTTAATAAAAGAGGGAACTTCTCAGTTGTTGTGCCCCACTATGGAATGATGTCTGGAGAGCAGTTTGTTTGATACTTCACTACAATCTTTACAGCACCAGTCAAAACCAACTTTATTCTCCGAACTTTTTAATAATTGATTCTATACTGTATAATTTATAGTATGTTCTATTGCTTTATCATACTTTTTAAACCTATTCACACCTAACTCTCAGTTGTATATTGTCATTATGTACCATTATATGTTCCTGCATTTTTTGTTTTATTGTTGTAATTTGATTGCTATATTGTATTTTAGTCTGTTTCTATTGTTACAAACTGTTTTGCTGTAATCTGTTTAGAGAGTCCTATGGGTCTAATAACACAGAAGACAAGTTTACTAAATAAATAAATGATACTACTTTGTTGAACTCTGCCCTGCTTGCCATAAATACCCAATCTTCTGATATTGGGTATTGCTATTTAAAACCTTTGAGTATGTTGGAATATACGCAGAAGTGAAGCACATTGTACATGCAGTTTTATTGATTTATACAATTATCTGCTTTTTATGGCAGAACCATTCCAGTGCAGGATTCCAAGGCAGGATGCCCTGCTGTCAGTCCGACTCTGAAAGAAATGTTTCACTAAGATGCATTGTCCTGCTGATGCTTAGAAAATAACACGAAAGCCTGCACATGATTATGGTCATAACTCATTCATCATTGCTAAGCAGATGCAGCACCATAGAGATGTCCCAATCGTTCTGGGACTCCACATGACCATCACATCTATCCAGGCCAGTGCTCATGCTGTATGTTTTTCTTGTCTTCTCTGGCTACACCACTTCATTTCTAAATAGAAAGCCATGGCAGCAGCTCTTCCAGAACTGCTACAATAGGCATATTCCCAAGGTCTTACTTTTCACTCGTTAACAAATATGATATACAAGCTCTTGAAACTGGTACCCATTTCCATGATAACTTTGTAAGCCAGCAATCACACAAAAAAGAACAAGGAAAGAAAGTGAAAAGTCCAGAATGTGCAGCAGCTTGAAAGTGAATGTTAAACAAGCCTATGTTTGCAAGCACAATTAATTTCCCCCAATTTGATGAGTTACTTTATTCAGTAACACAAGACCACCATTTTGCTAACAAATGCATTTGACTAGGAACTGGCTAGCCTTATGAAAAAGAGATGGCATCTCTCCCTCCACAGCACATCTGGTAGGTGTGGATAGCATTCAAGCTCCCTTTCCAATAAATGCCATGCTAATGTCTTTACTGAAAGGACTTCTGTATTGTGCCACTTGTAATGTTTTTCAAGCATCACAAAAAGAAAAGCTGTGTTGCTCAGTCGTTTGGGTATCTTATTTTATTGTCTTGGCAGCTTTCCACCTTATCTGGCAGCCTGCATTTTTTGTTAATTTTGTTTTCTTTATACACAGTATAAATCTTTTTGCTATGTTATTAGAATACATAATGTTGTTGCTTTTTCTATCCTCTCTCTCTCTCTCTCTCTTGTTCTCTCTCTCCCACCTTCCTTCGTGTGTGTGTGTGTGTGTGTGTGTATATATATATATATGATACAAATTGTATTGTGTGTAACCCAAACCTATTCCATCCTTTTCTTATTCCTTTCCAGGTAGCTATTGATGCTTTCCAATAACTGATTATTTTCTCTTGCATTATTTTTAGCACATTAGTTTGGGAGCAAGCAGCTTTATTTCTCATTTTAAATAATTGATAAGCATAATATAGATTGCCTAAATGAGAAATGTCCTTGCAAACTTTCTCCAGACTCTTTGATCTTTTATTTATTTTTATTTTGTATTTTGCTCCACAACTATCTTTTTATTGTACACATTCCAGACAATTAGCCATTTAGCATCTTCATTACCATGCTTCTTCCAGCACATATCATACACAACTGTATAGACACTGTGACAGATGCTTTTAAGCCTTTGAACTCAGAAATGTACAATTATCTAATGCAAGTCAAGAGGTGTGGGAATGGAAATCCCTGCTAAGCTCTGCATTTTCTCTAGACTAGTTTTGGTCATCTAGAGTTAGAGCCAAGGAGGGGAAATGAAGGAGGCCAGGGCACTGATTGGAATTGGCACAATGCTATAGATGCAGCCTCCTCTGCTTCGTTGCCCAATTACCCTCTTTCCCACTCTAGGGTCCATGTGAGAACTGAGACCTTGGGGAAGCTAGCTGATGAAATCCTTTCTACACCAGGTACAAGGGGGCAGGGTGAGGGTTCTGCCTTTAGCGCCCCAACTCCAAGGTCAGAGGATGATATTGGGAGACCATAGAATTTTGCCTGAATACATCAACAGTGTAAAGATGACATGAACATGGATGCCAAACATGATGGCCTATTTCATCATGCTTCCACATATTACTGTGGAAGAATGGGAGTTTTGGAGATATCAAGTATTTTGTTTCTTGTTAATTAAAAAGGAACTTCTTATAAAAATAAAATAACCTGTGAAGTTTCCAAAAACCTTTTGACAAATCATCACACATTTAGCCAATAGCAATTAGTATGGCCTAGAATCCAGAATGTAACCATATTGCAAGATGAAATCAAGGTTCCATCTAATACAGAATTCCATCTAGTTTTTAATAGAAGCTAGCAAAAATCCTATAGGAAACTCATAACCGGGTCATAGGAAACTCATAACTCCCCTAGCAAGTAGTATTCAGAGATATTCACTTGTTCTGAATATGGCTATTACATGGAGTCAATAATAGCTCTGTCTTCCATGCTTTTCTCTAATCCCATAGGAAAATCTTCTTGGGCAGTGGCCATCACAATATCTTGTGGCAGGGAATCCCATAAAGCACTTATTATGAGCCTTGTGATCTCAAGGGACAGTACCAGTGAGGGCTACCAGACTAGACAGCTTTAAAAGAGGACTAGATAGATTCATGAAGAATAAGGTCATCAGTGGCAACCATCATGAGGGCTATATATTCCCTCTATATTATCAGAGGCAGTTGCTGGGAAACATGAACAGGGAAGTGCTATCGTCCTATGTAGTTCTAGTGGGTTTCCCATAGCCCACTTATTGGCCATTCTGGAAACAGAAGATTGGGCTAAGTAACCCTTGGCTTTATAAGTTGTTGTATATTTGCTGTAGGAAATGCTGATATCATGTCAGTGCATGGGCACAAGTTAGGTTTTTTGTACAAAATGCGGAGTCACTCTGTATCCTGTTTGCAGTGGCCAAACTTATTGAAATATATTTTCTCTCCTACTTTTTCCAGCCTTGTGATAAATTTCTTCCTATCTGGGGGTGGGATATGAAGAATTGGTTTTATACACACTCATGCACACACAGAGGCAAGGGTTACAGCCTGACAAGCTACCTAATTAGTGTTGTGATACTAAGTAATTTGCTTAGGAACAATTACCCATAAGTGCTGATGAAAGCAAAATGATAATTCTGGGGCAAAGTAAATACAGTGCAATTAGAAGCACTGGTATAGTCGTTCACATGGGACTCACATTTATGTAAGGAAGTAATTCAATAACAGGTTGGGGACAGTGTCTCGTGAACATTAGTATAATAACTTCCAAAAAATTTGCAGTTTGTTGTAATTATGGTAAGCACATAATCAACTGAGAATTTTGATTCAGCATTTTCTTCAGAGTAGCAATAAACATAGTGACCAAACAACAAGGCTGCAATCTTGCACCCACTTTGGATGCTTAAATCTCAGTGGCTTCAATGGGATTTAACAATGATGCAGCCAAAGGCATTGCTTCCTCAAAAAAGGAATGCCATTTCTTCCCAATAATCAAACAAATGGATGAAACTGGAAACAGGTACAAACACTGTCCCTCTAACTATACAACAATCAGGTGACTTTGCTGAACTCTTAGCATATTCTGTTCTGGTTAATGATATTCTAATAACTTTGCTTCTCAATAGCATTAGGGGCAGTATTAAATCTATGTATTACTGGGATTTTCATAACAGTTCAAGTGGACAAGAAATGTAATTATTACATAATTATTTTACACAGAGAAGAGGTTATCAAATTACTGCTATCAAGTTATCATTCATTGCATTACATTGCTATGTTACATTACTATTGCATTCCAAATTACAACGTTGCAGTGGTCTATCATGCTTTAATCCCCATCCAACATTCTTCCACTTCAAGTGTGTGTACCTGAAGATGGGTGTTCAGGACAGAACAGGGAATACTGTCTGCTCTGCTACTTGACAGTTTCCTTCCTGAACTAGCCAAGGAGGCCTCTGGTGGGTGCTGGAGTCTCTGCAGCTCAATACACATACTGACGCCTGAGAGAGTGGCTCAGAACTTTCAGAGTAACCATGGCCCTTTCCCAACGGATCTCTCATTCAGCAAGGCACACTTTGAATCTGGGTTCCTGTATAAGGTGGGATGACAGTGCTCTGGGGTTAGAATAACATTCTACAGTTCCATTGACATGGACAGATAACTTACTGATGGGGTTTAGCCTTGCTGGAACTCAGAGCCTCTGCATAGCTTTTGCAGGCAGACAATATTCTACCCCAGGATACTGATGGATCCAAATGGCTTTCTAATGGCTTGTAGGGATTTTCCTGTCAGCACAGCAGGTTATTCTGTCACCACCTTTGCTGTTCTCTAGAATGGCTAATGGACCTTTGCAACTGAGGCAACTGCTCCTGAGCATCATATCATATGGTACAGCTAATCAAATTCTCAGTTCTCTAGGGCACTGCATGTCACAAATTGTGTGGAACATCAATTAAACCAATATGGACAGAAAACTCCAAAACAGTATGATCATGCAGCTCTCTTTAAAACCTACTTCATAGCAATGTGGGTGGCAAAGAAATTCTATTTTTCTGACATCATTGCTCAGAATTGTCCAGTGTAGCCCTTTTTAGTGTTTTTGGAGTCTGTTATACCGTGGCCTACAAGAATAAGAAGTAAGTAGCCAATTGTGTCCAATTTGCAGATCAAAGTGTTCATATCTATGCTGAGTTGATCACCATAGTTGATACAGGATCAATGCATATAGTTTTGTCCCCTTTTTACCCACTTAAAATGGGTACTTTCCAGTTTGTACTGCTCAAGGATGTGGAAAGGGCCCTTAGAGAAGTGAAGCCCAGCACTGGGGTGCTGAAAACTTCCCTTTCCTGGTCTATAAAAGCAGCCAGGTGGGAAGGACTGGTTCAGTTGGTAAGGATAGTGCCAAATGCTTCTTTACAATGATGTGTGATTTTGTGTGTATTAGATGGACTTTATCAGAAGAATAGTTAGGCAGCTTTTAAGGCTTGACAGGTATCATAATAACTTTCCCCATTCACAAAACCCACTATTGCTTCTGGAAGCCATGCCAATGCTTTATGGCCTTCAGCTTGTTAGGAAGTGAACCCGAGCTCTTTTCCTCACTCATTTGGTAGATCAGAGCTGCTTTTGATGTGAGAATGAAACCTTTTCCTTATAG
This sequence comes from Varanus komodoensis, assembly GCF_004798865.1. Taxonomy (NCBI): domain Eukaryota; kingdom Metazoa; phylum Chordata; class Lepidosauria; order Squamata; family Varanidae; genus Varanus; species Varanus komodoensis. The sequence goes on from NW_025335941.1 coordinate 30,190,291, forward strand.
AAGCAGCTCCCTCCCATTCTAGTTTCCCAGGAAGGGGCTAGAGTTTGTGAAACAATGTGGGAGAGGAACTGTATAAAATTCATGGAAAGAGGTGCTGTTTTTCATTCTCAGCTTGTGGGCAAAGGCATTATTCATTACTTCACACAAGCAACTTTGGAGGCCCAGCCTACTCAGGAAAGAAACACAGCCATGGATAAGGGGAGTATAATTTGTCTTTCATTTCTTTATATTTTGCACTGTATTCAGTAGACTGTATATGGTCTTTGACAGGGGTGATTACATTCCTGATGTAATCCTCAGGGCTCCATTTTATCACCATGCGATTTAACATATGCATGAAACCACTAGAACAGATTTCTGGAACTTAGAGGTCCAATGCCACCACTGTGCTAATAATACCCCTCTTTTATATCTCTGTTTCATTCATAGACTAGATGGGGGCAAACAAATTGAAGTTTAATCCACATGAGAAAAGGAGTAAGATTCCCAGGGTAGATCAGGGAATAATGATTCAACCCATGCTGGATGTGGTTAAGCTTCTTCTGAAGACTCAGGCTTGCCATTTGGGCTTGGCCTTGAACCTGGATGCTCAGGTTTTGGTGATGGCCAGCTGAGGCTAGTGCAGCACCTGTGCTTATACCTTGAGATGTCTGATCTGGCCACAGTCATACATACCTTCTGTATAATTCATTTGGACTATTGTAACATATTCTTTATGTGTCACTTTCAAAAATTGTACAGAAACTTCAGCTTGTCCAAAATGGTATGGCCAGACTGTTGACTAGAGCTGGTTACAGGGAACATATTGATGTATAAATGAATAGATATAATTTTCATAGGCAAAATCATGCCATCACTAACTCTTAGCTAGGTCAGAGAAAAACCTTCTTTTCTAGAAATCAGCATATGTGGATCTTTGAAATGTAGTTGACACTAACCAGGCACCAATCCAAAGAAAGCTAGTTGTCACTTGACAGATAACAGCAGCTCAGACAAAGGGCAATTCACACTAACCCGGCCCATCCTTCTCTTCTATCTCATAGCACCCTGCCCTCCCCTCTTTTGGAGCATCTTGTTTGGTATGCAAGTGTGAAGGATCATGCCATTGTAACCTTTAACTTCTGTAACCTATTGGAAAGTGTTAACTGTGTTCCCTGTAACCCTTTAATGATCAATGTATAAAAGGGCCACTGAGGACTGCTCAGGTGCAGTCTGGAATGATTTGTTGGCAGCCGGTTATTCTCAAGAGTAAATCTTTTAAAAGAAAACCTTCTTCTGTTGTGTATTTTGGGCATATGCACACCAAGACATGGACCATTTGGTCAACAACATGACTCCCTTGTTACAGCAGCTTAACTAGCTCCCAGAGAGAAAAAAATCAAAAAGCTGGTTATGACCTATGAAGTCCTATAAGGCTTGGGATCAGACTTCTCCCAAACAAGTCTGCTCAGATCCTAAGACATTTGAGAGATGCTTTCTGTCTTCAGAGACCTCTTTGGTAGCAATGCAAAAGAAAGTCACTCTGGGACTGTGGAACTCTCTGCTGAAAGGCAAAGACTATTTTATTTAAGCAGGCCTTTGATGTGTAAGAGAGCCTGCTGTATTGGATGCTGCTTTCCTTCTGTTACTGTTTATAACTGTGTTTTAATACATTTGTGATTATAAGCTGCCCCGAGAGCCATTTTGCTTGGTAAAATGGCAAGTTAATAACATTTTGTTTTGACCATCCAGGCATGGAGGCCATATACAGTAATAATATCAGAAACATACTGAATAGTGAGAGGCTTCAGTACATCTCAATACATTTCAGCACAGTGATAGAAAGCTAAAGGCAGTATCACAGATGCATATTCATGATTAAACATCTCCCTGCTACCACCACCCCCACTGTGGCTTTCTTCTCCTAACCACATGGTAGATGACCAGCATAATGTATGGTTTCACAGAACCCATAGTGAGTGACCACACTGCAATGCTTATCTTTATTCACCCTAAATTGTTATTGATTGATTGCACTGTTGAACTGTCCAGTAATCCAGATTCTCTGGGTAGTGTACAGTGCATTAAAACATAAAATACAGAGTTGGAAGCGATGAATAACTTCAATAATTTAAATTGCAATAATAAAATGAATACATGATCTAAATTCCTAAGATACTTTTTTAAATGCCTGGGAAAATGGTCATGTTGTTCATCTGGCAACAAGAATACCATAATGTAGGCACTGGTGAGCCTCTCTGGAGAGCTCATTACATAGATGGGGTCCCCCAATGAACACCCTGCTCTGTGGTACCCATCCTTCTTGCCTCTTGTGAAGACAACTGAAGGAGGGCTCCACAAAGTGTTATGTAACATGATAAATATGGGAGGAGCTTTTCTATCCAAGAAGACTTGTGAAGGATCACCACAAGCTCTGCCGTAGTCATAAATACTACATGAAATCACATTATTTGAGCATTCCAGAGGTGTGTCTTTGAAGATCAGTTCAGCTTTTCTTCTTTCTTTTCCACTTCAGACTTTTGGCTTCCTTTGACTATTTTGGGTTCTAGGATTTTGGATTCTTTTGCCAGTCAATTGAAATTGTAAATATCTTCAGTCATTGCTAATAAAAATGTATCCAGTGTTCTATCTTGTTAAGAAACAAAAAGGCCAGATTGTCTAAGGGATATTAAGACAAAGCTGTTGTTTTAATGTAGAAATAGAACACAATCTCTTTTTCCAATAATTATTATGAAGACATAATCTATTACACTCTCCAAAGCATATGCTCACTCACATAAACATGATGTCCTTAATAAATGACATCTTGCTACTTACTGTTCCAATGGTATTTGTCATTTACCAGACAATTGGCACTTACAAGTCTGAACCATTAACATTTTAATATATCTTCAGGCTTCTTGGGCAAGAGGAGAACCCAGCATGAAAATCTACAATGATTTCTTCCCTAAAGCAAACTATAAACTTAGACATGTATTCCATTAACTCATCTATATACTTCTATTTTCCATCTAAATTGGGTAAGGTAGCATCCAAATTTCTGACTAATAGATTAAAGTATTTATCCGATTATAGCTGTTTTTAAAATAGCCCATATGCCGAAAGCAGTGAGGTTTTGATTGCAATGTAAGTCATATTATCTATGGAACAGGGAGCACTAGGATTAGTGTATCTTGGGCTGAATTAAGTAAAGGATTGAACTGAATAATTCCAGTGTGAAACAATGCAAAGAAACAAGAGGAGGTATGCTAGTGCTGTGCTGAAAACATCCCCTCCTGCTTTTTAAAAATCATTCTCATTCTATTTAATAGAAAACAAATTGCTTTTGAAAATAAATTGAGAAGAAATGTAATTTTCATGGAAATCCTCATGGGTTGGGTTCAGTGTTTGTGTACTTACCCTACTTCCAAGGTGGCCAGGAAATGTGCGTGGTGTTCTGTCTTTCACTGTTCACTTATCTCTCTGCAGTCTGTAGTGGCCTCAGCTTCCCACACTTCAAATAAAGCCCAGGAGAAGACACCACAAGGTAATTCTGTTCATGGGGCTTTTCAGATCAGGAACTGAGGCTAGTTTGGGAGGCTGCAAAGCAGGGGAGAGATGTATAATAGAAAGAAACACATACACGCGCGCGCGCGCACACACAGAGAGAGAGAGAGAGAGAGAGAGAGAGAGAGAGAGAGAGAGAGAGAGAGAGAGAGAGCGCGCGAGCACTCCTGGGCAGCATAAAATTTTCTTTACTATTTTTTGGTTTCCCCCTGCTCTCCATAAACATGCCTTTGAATGACACTAAATATGGGGCACGATGAGATGCAAAATGGCAACCAGATAGCCAACATAACTTGCTGCTGTTACCACTTGCAATAGCTGCAGAGCAAGCAAGCAACTATGCTATAGCCACCGTTAATGAACTGCACCTCTGAGAAACCATTTAGAAAAAATTCAGAGATGGAAAAATGTACATCTAAAGGCTACCTCTTCATATACTGAAAGCACTGTAAAGTGCCAAGTCCATGGCATTATAGGAGGTTAATATTTATCTTTTCAGTTTTGTAATAGCAGTCTTTTAGCTGTAAATGAGTGCAGATAATGTATTTCTCTTTCCATTTGTTTAATTTCCATGGAACAAGGAAATAACTTAAAGAATGTGTATATCAGTGAATATTCAAAATTGTTTCAGTAGGAAATTTATCTGTGTAAAAATCCCTTCCCCAAAGGAAGCAATGCCTGGACATTGCCACAGCACATATTTAAAAGGAGCATTAGCTGTATTGCACCACCAGCAATTGGATGAATTAGGCAATCCCTCATTGAAGAGATGCTGCTGTGTCCAGTAGGCATTAAGCAAATGCTTCTGCTGAGACCCATTGGCATGACAGGTAGATGACAAAGCAAGGATCTGCTGATTAGGCATTTTGTGTTGGTATCAAAATCCCACAGGCATGCACAGGTCCAAAAGGGTTGGGCAGCCTTGGGCTGTAGGGTTCTAGTCTTAATAGAAAATGTGCGTATGAGATACGGTAAACAACATCAAGGGGTTCTTGAAATTATGGTATTAGTGTTCAGGAGTTGATACAAAACCTTCATATAAAAGATGAAAATTGGTCTTTTCAGTCATGCACTTTAGCTGGTATTTTATTTGACACTTTATTTGGCTGTAGACATAAATTACGTTAGGGGCAGTTTATGCTAGTCTAACCAATAATGAGCACATCCGCTCAAAAATCCCTAAGTCGTAATCCCTCTGCTCAGTTTTTGTGTGTATGCAAATTTTTGGTGTAGTTCCTATTTTAAATGGTGTTTACATTGACTGCCATATTGCATTTTTAATATACATTATTTAGAGATCTTATGAAATCTCGTGGTATACAATAAGTAGCAGCAATATAGTGTTTTCATGCAATACCTTTCCCTGGAAAACCTGCCTTGCGATCCCCCATGTGTCTGGAAACCCACACAAACACATGATCTTCCCCCACCACAGTCTCAATCACTTGGATGGTAACTATTTGGGGGAATGGAAGTTTGCATCTTTTCCTTTTCCATCTTTCATGATTTCATCTGCCCCATCCCATCAATCTAGATCATGACTGCTGTAAAGGAAAATAGTGTTAACCTCCCCTCCTCCTGGAGATGATACAAGTAATTCACACCAGCCAGTTTGGTGGGATAGTGGAAGTGAACTTTGCTGGGAATTGGAGAGGGAGATTGAGTCATCCTCTCACACATTTCCCCATAGATCCCACATTACCCGCCTCTGCCCTAGAGGTAGCTCAAGGTAGTACAGTGTTATGTACCTAAGCACTAATGCTGAATAGGACCTTGCACCCAGTGTGTACAACTTTACACATAGTCTTTCTCCATCCAATTTAAAGACTTTTAATTTCAGCTTTAATCTAAACTTACCTCCAACAGAAAAACGAATGATTCTGTTGGGAGGCAAGAAAGGGCATTAATGTCCTTACCATCTGTGCAAAGATTTCTCTCCTTTTTATTTTTTTGCCAATTTATTTAGAAGTTAGAAGAATCCTGAGGTGTCAAGAATGTTGTCATGTGTTTCTTCACATGTAGCCATTGTTGTGCAGAGGGCCCAATTAGTGTCAAGTCTATTCAATAATTTTGGCTCATCTACCACAGCCCAATACATCAATTTCTGTTAAGCACTGCTTATGATCTATTCTGTTTGCAATGCAACAGGAGGCAATCTCAGTATCTCCCTACTGCCAAATCATTATCTGTTCACATTTAATCAATATATGAACTACTTCCTTCTATCAAGAACTGAGCGATGTAATTTATGCAGTAATATGAGGGATTTGACTGAGCTTTTGAATGTGAATCTGTATGCAGATCCTCACTTCTCCAAGTTAAGCCTTATTCAGAACCAGAATTCCATTACAGATTTATTGCAAAGATTGAATCTCTACATCTAAGCCTGAATCACTGACTGTTGAGTCAAACTTTCTCAGAACCCCAAGGTACAGTGTGTGTGAGAGAGAGGGGGGTTGTATTATGAGCCTTATCCCAATAGAAAGGGTTATTCTCTAGTCCTAAATCCATCTCTAGTCCTATGCATGTGGGCATAAAATGTGTAGAAGGTAGCGGGGGTTGTGTGCCTTCAGTATTGGAGACTGAAGGCTTCAGCATTTCTAGGGAACATGAATGGAACAGTGCTATTATATTCACGCTCTGTTCTGCGTTCCCATTGTCCAGGGACAGAGTTTCAGCGACTCTTTAGATGTTGTTGGACTCCATAACTACTGCATATATGGTCAATGGCCAAGGAATGGGAAGGTGATGACAGGTCCAGCCCTACCTTTAGGCTGAGAGAAGAGACAGTCACTTCAGCTGGCAGGAGGCAAAAGCAAGGAGGCAGAGGAGACAGCTGTGGGCCACACAGAAAGTCATGTCCCCCGCCCCAGATATCCTCCCCAGCTCCAGTGGAAGATGTTGTCCCGTTCTTAGTATTCAGGTAAGGATCTAATACTAGTCCACTTTTCTTTTGTACATGGAATGGCAGCAAGCACCATCCTGCTCTTCATCTTAGGCAGCAAAAGTCTTGGACTGACCTTGCAGTGCAAGTTCCCAATTCCTATCACGGCCATCTGGTTACTCAGCATGGCTTTTCTTATGTTCTTATGAGAGAGTGAAGTTCATCTATGTGAACAATGTACACAGATGAATATGAGTGTTCCATTCTTTGAATCAAATTTAAATCTTTTAAAAGAAGTTTAGCTCAATGAATGGTGCAATCCTATGCAAGTTTTAACTGGGACAAAAAGCCTCAAATCCCAACATGCCCCAGCTATGATGGCTAGGGAATGCTGACAATTAGACTTTTTTCAGTTTATACATGCATAGATTGCACCGACAGTAACTTATCAAGTATCAAAATGTACCTCAGTGTTTCGATGGTTAAAATTCTGTTGAAGAAAACTATAGTTTACCACTGCAATAACTCAGTTTGGAATACAATATTAATGTCCTAGCACCCTGGCGATATGACACTTTTGCTGGCTGGAAATGGAATTCTTGTGCTATCTGTTAGATAGAGTTATTAGATAGATGCTGGAGAGGTTATGTACCAAGTGCTATCATGCAGTTAATCTGCAAGTAAGGAGAGCTTCACTTCATGGGCATGATACCTCTGGGTTATTTTGAAGCTGTATCAGGAGAAGTTTTGTATTCTCCTGAAGCAAACGTCTGTACTCAAGGAGTCATTGCATATCACTATCACAACTTCAGCATTAATAAGCATCAACTCGCTGTCCTTTTTTTGTTTTGTTTCTGCTCTCTAGTTCCATTTTGGTTGTTGGGATTTATTTATTTATTTGGCCTTGCCTGACCTGTTTCAAAAATGTTCCTTGGGATCAATAAAATCTCAATTTCACTTCATCATGAACTCATTCTCAATGTTAAAAGGGTAAGAGAATCTTTAATTCTTTTTATTAAGTTGTTAACACAAATACCTTGAGCAGAGTAATGAATTTACCATAGCAACACTTGTTTCAACAAACATTAGCAATTCATTAACAATGCAAACTTGTGCATATCTGCTAAGAAGTAGGGATGGGGGATACTTTTGTTTCCCTTGAAAAACATTCAGATATGCCCCATTCAAAGCAACAAGCTTGAGCTTAGAATGTGCTCAACAAATATATTCACAAATTTCTGAGCATGACTTCATGGCCATCCTGTTCCCAGTAACTATGTTTGTCTTCTTCCCACTCAAATTAGCATAAATTTGAAGTAATATTCTTAGATTTGGGGAAATTTGTGTAAATCTCCCATCTAACTGATGCTTAATTTGCACATTACCTGATGATGCAAGGTGAACAGCATTTACAGGTACATGTGGGAATTGAGCACCAGAGGGCCAGCAAGATGATGTTCAGAATACTGTGGCAATATTGAATATCACTTGTTCACCCATCTCTACACAGAAGTTGCATGGGTATATTTACATAGGATTGCAGACTATATTAATTTTTGAAAGGGAAGAATTCTTTAAAATTACTATAAATATTCCAATAGTCAATAGGAAGAATCCTGAGTCCACTCCCACTGACAGGGCATCCATTATTCTGATGGGTCACTACTGTCAGTTGAAGGGGAGAAGGTGAGTTTCATCAGTTCCTCATTCAACCTGTAGCCCCTTGAGCCCCCAGAAAATCAGTTCTGGGGGTTTGGAGTACTCTCTGAAATGGGTAGGATGAAGAGGGAACCCCAACCCTAGCCCTCTTCTGTAAGGTGGAACTTCCATCAGTAAATAGTTTGTATAATTAGCATCCCAGACAATAAATTTACCATTTCTAGTATTGTAGACTTAAGCTGAAATTCTATACATTTTTCCCTGAGAAAAATGTAGCCAGCTGAACTCCATAGGACTTATTTCTGAGTAAACATCCATAGGAAAATTGTGAATATTCTTAACATTGATATATGCATCACTCTACAAGAACATAGGGCCATGATAAGAACCATGCTGTATTAATCCTATCTAGTTCATTCCTTTTATTCCTATCATTCTCCATGTCAACAGTTTAATTTAGGGTGGGAACAATTTTTGGTTCTTTGTTTGTTGCTGATATTGTTAAACAATTGGAAGTCATAAGGCCCTACCAATCTCCTGCAAAACAACCAGAGATACAAGAACAGAGTGTACCCTCTGCTCACGCCTAATAGAGCCATCATGACAATTAGTGCTTATTGATAGCTTTGTCTTCCATGAATGGGTCAAATACTCTTTTAAAGGCATCCAAGTTGGCAGCCCTCATCACACCTTGGAGAAGTGTGATATGAGATCTCTTTTGTTCTTACGCTGAATATACCAGATCAGGAGATATGTCAGATCATATTTAGGTGAGACATGGGGTTGGACCTGAGCATGCAGAATCATCCTGCAAGAATGCAGGTTTCTTCTAAATTAGAGAGTCAATATTCACAGGAGTCTAACAATGAATGATGGGCAAGCTTTCCTAATTTGATTCATGGCTGTATTCACACATAATGACAAGCCATGGCAGGAATGCTTTACCATAGTGGAAGCATAATGAAATGTGGTACAATAGGTTACTGTGAATCTTCACAGAGAGCCAATGATTTGTTCTAAGGTTTCCACATTTCAGCATTGATTATTGTTATGTGTGTACCATGTTTTTCTGCATTTTCCCTGTTTTGGCCAGTGGGCTTGCAGCTAGGAACCAGCCACCATTTTCTGTTAAATTGTTTGCATTAGCAAAGGCAGAGTTGCCAGCAGACAGGAGACTGATTGGCTATCTCAGTGATCCTTGCCCTTCATCCTAGAGCTCACTCCCCAGTGCCTAGCCAGCACACCACTGCCATACCCACTGCCTTGCCACTTCAACAATGTCACATGCCATCTCATCTACTGCCTGGATGAGGTGGGCAATCTCGGCAATCTGGCCAATGAGTTTGCCCAACTCCTGGTGAGCTTGACAGGTCCTATTATCCATTTTCTGTTCTTTAACCAGTTAGCAATCCATAAGATGCCTTCTCCATGACTGCTAGGTTTTCTCAAGAGTCACTGACCAGAGACTTTGTATAAAAAAATCATTTTTGATATCCAAGTAAACAAAGTCTACTACAATAAGGCACAACTTGGTGTCTATAGGCACAAATGCACTCCAAGACTCCTTCCTAGTGGCTGTTAAGGTATCCCCCATTCCCACATTTAAGAAAAAAACCCTTACTGGCAACCTCAAAGCAAGCTGAGATCCTCCAGCTGTTGCCATCTTCATATTCCATTGAAGTTTCTGGGCTAGATGGTGACAAGCCATACCTCTTATATCATCTCTTTTGTGGTGGCGCTCACAACAGTATCTCAAATAGCCAACTGTATCCTTGGCCCCCAAATATGTGCCTGTTCCTGGGCTACTTGATCAGTCTTATTATCATGCTTTTTAACAGTCAGAGAACTCTGAAAAGTCAATGAGACAGGGCTTACATTTGCAAAAGACACCACGACTCTTCTTTAGTAAGATTTGCCCTCTGATATGCTTTTTAATTTTATCTTTAATTAAGCTTTTCACACTTTACCCAGAAGAGATATTAAAATCTTAGCAACCTGATATATATTTTTGTTGGAAAATCAGCAACTCCTTATTTGAGGATTTTTTAAAACAGTACATTCCAATGGATACCATCGGACGTTCTGTTGACTAACTGTTTTTCAATTGTCAATAATATCTGGAAGTTCATCTCTTGTCAGCACTGACAAGAGGAAGAGAAATTGTTTGCATTAGTTCCTCAGACTCCCTTCCAGAAGATATCAGTTCAGGCATGGATATCTTCACTAAATCTTATGCAGCAAAGAGAGACACAAAGAATTAATTCAGCTTCTCTATGATTTCTTTACTCTCCTTTAGTAGTCTCATCTTACTTCTTAAAAAGACATTGTGGGGGTGGGGCAAGATCATGACTTCCCACCATGTTTCTGCCCTTGTTAATTTCCTATTAAACTACTGCATGTACTGGGACCATAACTGCCGTGGGTGCTGATAGGACAAACAGCAACTCAGGCAAGCAGAAAGTATTCAGTAAATGTCACTAAAGAAAGTGGAACTTTCTTCTGTTATGTTGAAATTCCAATCCTGACTGTGCCGCTTCCTCTACTACTTCTTTGACCTGAACATGGTAGGCATGTTGTGAGCACAGCCAGCTAGAGCCAGGGGTCAGACTGGATGGCCTGGGAGGTTCCTTCTGACTCACTTTGTTTCTATGTTTCTATGTTCAACAGCAAAAGCAAGAACAAGAACCCATGGATTGGAAGAACAGGTTTGAGAGGTCTGCTGCCTTACTGGGTTTCATATCACTGGAATGGAAAGATCACAGAAAAACGTGGGTACCTGGAGGCCAAGCTGTAAGTGGGAACAAAATATGAGACTGGAAAATGAACAGTGAGTGATATTTTTAAATGAAAATGAATGGCCAGATAAAGCAATCACACACACGCACACTTCACGTGTTCCCTCACACATGCTCCACCAAGTCTGCAGTTTACATCCCGATCCTGCCACTGCATGTGAAAGTGCAGCAGCATCCATATCAGCTCCTCTCAGTCAGACAAGTCTGCACCCTTCCTATCACTATCCTATTGATTGCAAGGGAAATAAAGGCAAATGATTACTTCTCTACCAATGCATATGGAGACAAGGTCAGATCTCCCCACCTACATGCAGACTGCCAAAGTTAAATGTATGTAGATGGTCACCTCTTTATCTGGGACTTTCCCAGCATATAAATTTAAGGAAGACAGTACTGAGAAAATGGCAGATATCAAGACTATGCAGGGAGTGTCTATTTTCTGCTTCTTTTGTCCTATGCATATCAAAACTTAAAATACATCAATTAGCCTCAGTGAAGGGTATTTACCTCTGTTGCATATATGCAACTTTATATTGTCATTCTTGAGGGTAATAGCAATAAACAAGCAGTGCATGAAAGCTGATAAAACACTTCTTTTGTAATGTTAATGTTACAGTCTCTATAAATCTGTGATTCCAGGCACAGCCTCCATTCCATTTCAGCCTTTGATTTACGACTAGGTTGACCTGGGCCTAACCCTGTCAGCTTTAGTTCTGAGACAGTCTTTAGGATTATGGGTCTCTGATCTGGTAAATTCCTGAGAGGAAAAATTTAACTGAGGAAGGCTCTCTCTGACAAGCGATAAAGCCCTGTTCTTTTCAGGTTACACCAGAGACTGAGTTGCAGGAAGAATTAATTAAGAGAGACACAGGGACACAGTAGAGAAGAAAGAATGGACAGACTTATGGGAGACGTATTGCACAGAAAAGAAGATGGGTTGGAAGAAAGCAATCAATTCCCATTTATAAAGAAGAGAAACTAAGACAATAATTAACATCAGAGCAGAATCAATTTTCTTAGGCAAAGTATTTTATTAGATTGTTACATGACAGGATGCTAATTAAAACTGATTGGCCTAATTAGAGTGGCATTAATAACATGGCAGGCACTGGCATTGTATCACTTTGTCCACTGTGTACTTCGAAGGCACAAAGTGTCACCGAATATACTTCTTGTTTTCCGAACAAATAGGCAGCGTGGCTGTGATTTGAATGTGTATGTGTGTCCGACCTGTTTTAGAATTGTGGGCAGGACACGAAAAGCAAATTAATTATGACTGAGATAGAAAGCTGTTAAAGTGGAGACATCAAAGTGGATAGAAAGAAAAGCAATTAGTGCAAACATGGTCAACACATGGCTTTAATGCCCTTGTCCTGCACTTTTGGAAAGTAATTTCCTTTTTAGCAACAGAGACTGTTGAATGATCCCAGAACAAAACAGCAGCATACATATTGGGCTTACTCTGGTGAAACAAATCGCATTTAAGCAGCTTTCTGCCACTCTCAGAATAATCTAGATTGGGATGCATGCATTCAATATATTTAGGAAGCTGCCTAATCATTGCTCCATCCAGCTGAGTATTGCTGGCAGCAGCTTTCAAAGGTGTCAGACAGCCAACACTACTTGTAGATATCAGGAAATAAAACTGGGGCCATATGCATACAAAGCGTGTGCTATGCCACTGAACTATGGCCTTTCCAAAACCTGTCAAGTTTCCCTTTAAAAGTAAAGGACAATACACTGACTCCTTCAGAAGACAAAATTACATTTAGACATTACTTTCCTTCCAAACAAGGGGTTGGATCCCCTCAAACAATGGAACTTTTTCATCCTCTTCCTCCTCCTGATCCTGCCACAAGCTCTTCCCAAATATCCTCTGGATGTTCCCAAGCATGATCAAGATGTTTCTCACTGTTGAGCAGTGAAGTTTGTTGATGATGCAAACTGCTAAGGGTGATTTAAAGAAAAACAGATTGTAAGGGACCCCAAAAGGATCTCTCCAAGCTGGGACAATAGGCATCAAGTAGCAAATGCAGTTCAATGATGCAAGTGAAAACTAGAGCAAGTTGGGCGAAAAATCTCAAATTCAAGAATGAGGTCTGAGGGGTGACTGAAGGGAAAGGGATCTGAGGTTGTGGTCAACAGTTCAATGAAAATGTCAACTAGTTGCATGGCTGTTGTGAAAAAGGCAAACTCCATGTTAGGCATAATTAGGAAAGAAAAGGAAAATAAAGTTTCCAAGACCGGATCTCACCTATACAAATCTCTGATGCAATATTATATACAGTTCTGGTCACTGCACCTCAAAAGGATGTGGTAGAGCTGGAAAAAGAGCAGAGAAAGACCATTAAAATGACCATGAGGGTTGAACTGAGATTGTTTAGCTTAGAAAAAGGGCAAGTAAGTGGAGACATGATAGAGGTGTTCGGACTGATGCACGGTGCGGAGCAAACAGAGGAGACATTTCTTTCTCTCCCATAATACCAGAACCCAGGCTTGTCCCATGAAGGTTATCAGTGGGAGATTCATGACAGATAAAAAGAAGTACTCCTTCACACAATGCACTGTTAAACTATGGGATTCACTTCCATGAAATGGACTGATCACCTGCAATTTGGACAGCTTTAAAAAGAGATTGAACAAATTCATACAGGAGAAGACTGTCAGTGCCTGCTCAGCTTGATGGATCTCTGCTTTCTCCAGTAACAAAGGCAGTACAGCCATGAACAGCAGTAGCTAGGGAGCTTGGGCAGGAGGGAGCTTTGTACTCCTCTTCTGCTTGAGGAATGCTGGGGGCATCTGGAACCCTGGACTGGATAGACCAGTGATCTGATTCCTGTGTGGTCTGATTCCTGTGTGAGCCAGTTGCTGTCCCCCACTCCCAGTGTAAAGTCTCCAAGCTTCTTGCTCATCCAGCCTTCTGGAAAAAATGGATCCTTTAGCCAAGGTGCTCAGGTGATGCAAGAAAAACACATGCATAAAAGCCCTCATGGTTGAGCTTCTCAGAGACAGGCTCTAGTTCAGCTTTCTGTGAATTTTGCCTGTGACTTGAGCCCAGAGCCATGATGCTTGTGATTGTGAGGACATGGGGAAAGGAGGGGTCTGGAACTTGTTATGCACCTGTCGTGTGGGTTTGACTTGGCTTCTGAATTCTGAATACGGTTTTTACACACATCAACCCCTCAGGATCATAAATCAAGCCAAGGGGATGTTTGCCCATCACTAGCTATTGATGCTGAACTGCTGCTGAGACAACATGGTAGAAGCTGCAATGGGAAACTGCTAGGAAGCCTGCATACCATACTCCTAGTATAAGTGCCCTTCTAATGGTAGGAGGCTGCCATGAAGCCAAAGCACCTACTGGCTATGGCTCACCAGTGCAGGTACCTCAGCTTGAACCAAATAGTCAGAGAAACCCACAATGCTGCCTCCCTCTTCTTTACCTGCTCCTTCCTTCTCAGTTCCTTCTTCTACCTGTCCATGCACTGTCACGTCCATCACACAGTGCAATGGAGACTGTGAGCAAAATGCTAAGCAAACCAGCCAAAGTTCTCCTTGCTGCAGTTCTGTGAAGTAGAGGCATCTATGTTAAAGTCTGAACATGCACATTTTCAGAACACCTTTCCTACCTACTACGCATGGTTTTATAAACAGAACATTTATTTTAAATATTATCATAATAGTTATGCATTGGAAGTGTTGGAACAGGAGAAATACTGCTTTTCCTCTTGGGGAATCCTGCCCCTTGCCAAACACTGAAAAACACAGCCAAAAACAAGTCTTAACAGTCAAAAATAGGGTTGGGCAGCAACCTTGGTATAAATTTATTTTAATTAGAAGGATTGTGCATGTCTAGACCATTTCTTCGTAATCTTCTCTTCTCATACAACATAGTAGAAATAAAAAAGGCATTTTAAGAATATTTAAGTGTCAAATGAGAAAGCAGGAGTGGAAATGTACATATAGATCTTTTAGAGTAATGGAATGCCTTAGATGTCTTCCATTTCATTCCAGATACTTGCCAGAGTAGATTTTCTATTCATATAACAAAAGTTGTAAATGGCACATTATCTATTTTCTCTTATTTATAAAGCAGACAAAAATCCATTTTATTGAACTGGATGCTCACTGCTCTCTCACTAATGTAATATTAAGGGCCTTTATATTACTGGAGAAAAGTTTCAAATTAAATGCAAAATATATTTTGTCAGCTGAAGCATGGCAAATGTAGTCACCCTCGTGTTCTGCAATACTGACAGTAAAGGCAGGATCCACTTTTCATTGCACGACCTTGTGCTGGAAAGTTAGTTGGTGGGTTATGTCCTGTTGCAGCAATATGTGGTGGACTGCACCTCTTATACTCCATCCGGTATGTTCTTTCTCAAATGGCAGTGGTGGGAGGGGAGCTCTTAGCAATAATTTCCTTTTTGCAGAAGCCATTCAGCCCTTTCCCTTCCCCTTTTCCTTTTGCATTCTTTGTCTTTTTAGTAGATTTGACTCAAAGAACTTGAGAAATGCCTTTGTTGTTCTTTATTTAAATCAATTAGAGAATGCAGTGGAAAAGTGCTTTTTTGTAGCAAACAACAGGATTTGGATTGTGTTTAGAAGTACAGTCCAAATATAGAAGAAAATTAGAGATGCTTTGGCCACCTGCTTTTTCTGCAGCTGAATCTTCAATCTCCACATGTTCTTTGAAAATCATGGGATAGTCTTCAAGGATACCCAGAAGCTGTTCGAGTGGCAGAAATGTGGAATCATGCACAGTGTGTACAATGGAGAACATACTCAGACTGTGCATATACCTTCCCTGCACACAGTATCTTCTTAAAATATATAGATTTCCATTCCTCCTGTCTTTTTCTGTGCTATCAGAGCCAAAGAAGCTGCCTAATAGCAAGTCAACCATTATTCAGCCTAGCCCAGTATTGTCTACACTGGCTGGCAGAAGCTTTCCAGGGCAGCATACTCAAACCTGGTGCCCTTTGTATGTTTTGGACTACGACTGTCATAAACCAGCTGGAATTATTAGGCCATATTCAGAGTGCAAGGTTGGGGAAGGCTGCTCAAGGGTTTTGGACAAGAATCGCTCACATCTGTTGCCTGAAGTGGCTGCTTCGTTTTGCCTAATGTAAGGCCAACCCTCCTCCTCCTCCTCTTCTTCGTTTTGCCTAATGTAAGGCCAACCCTCCTCCTCCTCTTCTTCGTTTTGCCTAATGTAAGGCCAACCCTCCTCCTCCTCTTCTTCAACAAGACTTTGGACATAAGGTTGTTTACAAGAGAAAAATTAAAACCAGAAACCAGAATACCATATGAGCTATGTATCAATATATTCAAATAAAGTATAAGTTCATAACTAAGTCATATGGTGCAATGACAGCAGCATGATTGAATTGTTAACTGTATAAAATTAATACACACAATTAATTACCAGAGATCATGATACATGATCCAGAAACAGAGAACCAGACAGATCCAAATGGCTGTGGCCAGCGATCCATGTCACTGACCCTAACTCAGAACTGGCACAATACAAACCCAGTAACAAAGAGCATGTGCTAAGCAAGTCATGCCATGAAAGGATGCCACAGGGCAACTTTACCAAGGGCTCAGTTTTCCATTCAGTGCCAATTGCAGTGCCCGGCTGTGTGATCCACCTTGTTCTGACTAGCTCTGAAATTTCCATTCATATAAATATTGCATAGATTTGTATAGAAATTCACAAAGGTTTGAAGATCACCATTTGACCAGAATAGCATTTGTTGAAGATGGGAGAAGAAGAGAAGTAGATTGATAGAGCTAAAGTCTGTATGATTTTGAAGATCATTGTATACAATTAAATTACCTTTATTCATATCAGAAGCCTTCTCTCATTCCTTCATATCAGCATAGCTCCAAACTCTTTCCAAGTGATGCGGGTGGGGGGACATATGAAATAACTAGGTTTATTCACTGAAAGTTTCAAATGTTGCATCCCAGTGTAAATTAAGCACTTTCAGAGTGTGCTATTACAAAAGTATCCCATGGTGATGATTGACAGCTAGACAGGTATGGCATGGGACAAGAGTGTGGACCTAACCATTATTTACACACCATGCAGAAAGACGGATGCAAACAGCATGGTGTTCATGTGCGGCTTCTCTGTTCTAAATATGTAGGTAGATAGTTTTGCCTTTTGTCTTCAGTAATTCATTGTATGTCACAAAGTTACACTAAATGAAAAACAAAGTATGATTCAGGCTTAGCCTCAGTGGTCATCATTCAAACATAACTGTACTGCAAAAGTATGCAAACATTTCAAGTCAAACTCATAAAAATGAAGTGATAACCCCTGATCCAACTTTGCATGTCCACAGATGAAGCCTTGTGAAAATGGAAATAAAACAAGCCAAAGATCATATTTAAACATCAAAGTGGAATAGAGAGAAGATGTAACATGCTTCTTTTAGAAAGTACATGGAGCTGTGTTCCTTTTGGAAAATGCTGCTGCTGTTGTTCTACCAGTTACAGAAACCAGAATGAGGACTATTGAAATGCTGATAACGTTTAGAAAAAGACAAAACCTTATCAACTAAACAAATGCAGGGTTCCATAGGACCTGCACTTATTGTTGTTGTCTAGATAACTGCTTTATAAGTGTCCGCCATTGAAGTAATTAGTATTTCCTTATCATCTATGTATGAGAGTAAGAGTCATTGTTCTTATAACAAGTCTATGATTAATATGGGTGTCTGGGAATTTCAGATTATTCATTTGCTAAATGACAGTATCCAGGCCTTAGCAAAAATGATGTGAATTGATGTTGATATAAATTATCCCATACAAATTGCAATTTACAAAAACCATTAAGCATCTCACATGTAGAAATAAGTCTTAGCTAGTATTTTAATATTTTATATGCTTAAACTATGGCTAATCAGGGAAAGAAAAAGTATGGATTTTCATACACAACAAAGGTCAAGGGTTTTTCATATATTCCACCAATCCATGAACACTATATAGTTTCCCAGTGATATATTTAAATCTAGGCAATATGTAGTTACCACCCCTCCATCTCCACCTTCCAAAAAAGCAAATTCTTCACTCTGATTAAACTGTGCAGTTATTGGTAGCATAATTCACCTTTTAGCAGTATCTTGCAAGGCTGCCTTTTTGCACTCAGAAACATCAGATGTCTTGAGACCTCACTGCATTTTGTCCTGGTAGATTAGTCTCTCATTGGTGGAGAAACAGCAGAATTCTCCTGCAGATTGCTGTATTCCAGAAAGTTCTTACTGTTCATGCTTCCTTGGTTTTTCTAAGGATATGCTGACATGGGAAATTCTGGCTTAATCATGGATGAAGCAGCTGGCCAAGGAACCCAACCTACTACCCCTCACAACTGGTGCACATATCCACTCTTACTAGAATTCATGGTGCCATTTTATACAATGGTGCTGTTCTAATAGAAAATCTTTGTGATCCAATTACTTAGTTCCAGCAAGTTGCTTCTTACATATCTTGCACTGCACATTGATCCAGTTGGTTATTGTTTCAGTCCAGGTAGATTTCTCTCAAGCCCTGGCTGTCCAGTCTCGAAGGCTTTTCCATTGTGGAAATCTTGAATGACTTTCTTTGTGTTCTGAAAGAGGTTTAAGAGGTATAGCAAATCTAGCAAGTTTAATTAGGAGTGACCCATCCCCAGAGAAGACAAGACTGATGTTTGACAGGACTTTGACACAGACATTTACATCCATAGGATCACATCCATATCCTTTATTGAGACACACAAATGCTGGGTTCAGAAGTAATAAAATCTGTTCACCTGAGGCAAACGTTCAACATTTTGTAAGTAAACCATTGATTGCCGATTCCTTGGCTTTTAAATTCCTATTGAGCATCTGTGCCTATGCTCTCAAAAAGCAGGAAGTAATTTCAGCATAAAAGTTTGCCCTTGCTTGGCAATTTGACAGTAAAAGAAACAGAATACTGTACTTTTTCCCAGGGTAAACCCTAGTTCCTTACTGGAATGGAGAAGACACATTTATAACCTTGTTGAGTTGCCTTTCATTACAGTCAAATGTAGGGCTATGGAAATCTAAGGTCATGTTAACAATGAGTAATTTCTCATTGGAACATTAATAAGTATTATCAACCTTACATTACACAGAAATCCATGTATAACAGATATATGTCTTTCCTTTATTCTTCTTCCTGATGCTTGAGAACCACCTATTCATGAGTGGACACCATGTGATTGGAAAAACATTCCAATTGGATGCCATCCTTTGCCCACTTACCTCTGAGTTAGTTG
This sequence comes from Varanus komodoensis, assembly GCF_004798865.1. Taxonomy (NCBI): domain Eukaryota; kingdom Metazoa; phylum Chordata; class Lepidosauria; order Squamata; family Varanidae; genus Varanus; species Varanus komodoensis. Next base: position 30,209,465 of record NW_025335941.1, read on the forward strand.
CATCAAGCTCAATGGGAGTTTCTTATGAGATGGCATTATGTTAGTCGGAAAGTCATGTCTGACCCATCACGACCCTTTGGACAACATTCCTCCAGGCCTTCCTGTCCTCCACCATCCCTCAGAGTCCACTTCAGCTCACACCAACTGCTTCAATGACTCCATCTAGCCACCTCATCCTCTGCTGTCCCCTTCTTCTTTTGCCATCTGTTGTTCCCAGCATTAGGCTCTTCTCCAGTCAGTCCTTCCTTCTTATTAGGTGGCCAAAGTATTTGAGTTTCATCTTCAGTATCTGGCCTTCTACAGAGCAGTCAGGGTTGGTCTACTCTAGGACTGACTGGTTTGATCTCATTGCTGTCCAAGGGACTCACAGGAGTCTCCTCCAGCACCACAATTCAAAGGCCTCAGTTCTTTGGCACTCAGCCTTCCTTATGGTCCAGCTTTCACAGCCATACATTGCAACTGGGAAAACCATAGCCTTGACTATACGCACTTTTGTTGGCAGGGTGATGTCTCTGCTTTTTAGTATGCTGTCTAGATTTGCCATAGCTTTCCTCCCAAGGAGCAAGCTTCTTTTAATTTCTTGGCTACAGTCCCTGTCTGCAGTGATCTTGGAGCCCAGGAAAATAAAATCTGTCACTACCTCCATTTCTTCCCCATCTGTTTGCCAGGAAGTGAGAGGACCAGATGCCATGATCTTAGTTTTCTTAATATTGAGTTTCAAGCCAACTTTTGCAGTCTCCTTAGAGTGGTATCATCTGCATATCTGAGGTAGTTGATATTTCTCCCAGCAATCTTAATTCCAACTTGTGATTCACCATTGCTTCTTGACCACATATAGGTTTCTCAAGAGACAAATAAGATGGTCTGGATCTCTTTAAGAGCTTGCCACAATTTGTTTTGATCCACACAATCAACGGCTTTAGCATATTCAATGAAGCAGAAGTAGAGGTTTCTCTGGAACTCCCTAGCTTTCTCCATGATCCAGCATATGTTGGCAATTTGATCTCTAGTTCCTCTGCTGCTTTGAAATCCTGTCTGTACTTCTGATAGTTCTTGGTCCACATACTGCTGGAGCCTAGCTTGTAGGATTTTGAGCATAACTTTGCTAGCATGTGAAATGAGTGAAATGGTGCAGTAGTTTGAACATTCTTTCTCATTGTCCTGCTTTGGGATCAGAATGTAAACTGACCTTTTCCAATCCTGTGGCCACTGTTGAGTTTTCCAAGTTTGCTGGCATATTGAGTGTAGCACTTTTACTGCATCATCTTTTAGGAATTTGAATAGCTCAGCTGGAATACTGTCGCCTCCACTAGCTTTGTTGTTGCTCAGACTTCCTAAAGTCCATTTGACTTCACATTCCAGGAAGTCTGGCTTGAGCTCAGTGACCACCCCATTGCAGTTATCAGGGACCTTAAGCTCTTTCTTGTATAGTTCTTCTGTATGATCTTGCCACCTCTTCTTAATCTCTTCTGCCTCTGTTAGGTCCCTGCCATTTTGGTCCTTTATCATGCCCATCATCCCTTCATATCTCCAGTTTTCTTGAAGAGATATCTGGTCCTCGCTATTCTATTGTTTTCTTCTATTTCTTTGCACTATTCATTTAAGAAGGCATTCTTATCTCTTCTAGCTATTCTCTGGAATTCTGCATTCAACTGGGTGTATCTTTCTCTTTCTCCCTTGCCTTTCGCTTCCCTTCTTTCCTCAGCTATTTGTAAAGCTTCCTCAGACAGCCATTTTGCTTTCTTGCATTTCTTTTTCTTTGGGATGGTTTTAGTTGCTACCTCTTGTACAATGTTGTGAACCTCCATCCATAGTTCTTCAGGCACTCTGTCTATCAGATCTAATTCCTTAAACCTATTTGTCACCTCTACTGTATGTTCATCAGGGATATGATTTAGGTCATACCTGAGTGATCTAGTGTTTTTTCCTACTTTCTTCAATTTAAGCCTAAATTTTGCAACAAGAAGCTCATGATCTGAGCCACAGTCGGCTCCTGGTCTAGTTTTTACTGACTGTATAGAGCTTCTCCATCTTTGACTGCAGAGCACATAGTCGATCTGATTTCTGTGTTGACCATCTGGTGATGTCTATGTGTAGAGTTGTCTTTTGGGTTGTTGGAAAAGAGTGTTTGCTATGACCATCATATTCTCTTGACAAAATTCTACCAGCCTGTGACTTGCTTCATTTTGTACTTTTATCCCAGTTATCTTTTGGCTTCCTACATTAGCATTCCAATCTCCCATGATGATAAGGACATCTTTTTTTGGTGTTAATTCTAGAAGGTGTTGTAGGGCCTTCATAGAACCAGTCAGCTTCAGCCTCTTCAGCACCAGTGGTTGGGGCATAGACTTGGACTACTGTGATGTTGAATGGTTTGCCTTGGATTCGAACTGAGATCATTCTGTCATTTTGGAGATTGTATCCCAGTACTGCTTTTCCTACTCTTTTATTGACTATGAAGGCTG